>NC_061122.1:60277680-60351364 GCF_002878395.1 Capsicum annuum
CGAAAGGATTGCTCTTGTTCAAAACCCCACATACCTTAATCTTTGAATTGGATGAATTCTAGTGCTTGAGACTCTATCTGCACTTGTAATAAATGATTCTCGAAGCCCACACTATGAGAAACTTGGTTCTTGAAGAAATCTTGAAGATTTATGGATGATTTTTGGTAGATTAATGTTCTTGAATAATACCCTAGATATATTTTCTTAAGAGAATTGGAAGAGAAAATGAAGAAATTAGGGTTTGGATGGGGATTCTCATGTATATAGGGGACTCCAAAAGATGGAAAAAGATCAAAATACACTTGCAAAAATGTCCTTTTATTGCTGAAAAAAAAAAAAGCTGACGACATTTGTGATAAGTTGTCAGACTTATGACAAGTCGTCACAAAATGTCGTCACAAAAGGGTGGAATTTATGACGTTCTGCTTAAGGGTGACGACCTTTTGTGACAAGCCGTCAGAATTGTGACAAGTCGTCACAAAATATCGTCACACAGTTTTCAGGCTGACACGCTGGAGTAAAATAGGCATAACTTTTTGCTCCGATACCGGATTTGGGTGAAATTGATACCGTTGGAAAGATAATTCAATTATCTATCTGTTGGTGGGTCATGAGATAAAAATTTCTTAGTGTAATAAGAGATATGCTTGTTTGAAGTTGACTATGCAAAAATTCTTCTCAAGAATTCAATTGGTAAGGGATGTTTTGATTTACCTAATCGCTAGGACATATTTGAGGCCTTAATACACATCACCCTTTATCAGAAAACAACCAAAGCACTATAATTTATTTCTCATAAGCTTGAGTCATGGTGTCACTATTGGTTAGAGTTCTCGGGTTATTACAATATCTCCCCCTTGGAAACATTCATACCCGAATGTTGCCAGATTATACAGGTACAAGAAAAAAATAAGGACGTATAGATGGAAAGACTCACTTAAAGGACTTACTTCACTCTATACCTTCAGATATTATACAAAATGCACAAATTCGTGATGGAAGTAGACACACAGTTCAATCTTTAATAAGAAGGGGGCGGAATTAAGAAAGAATGGTACTTCTGCTCGCTTCGAACTCATAAAAAAGTGGGGAGGGTACTTGGCTCGCATATTAGCTTTGGCTTCCCAAGTAGCACCCTCAACAAATTGATTTCGCCAAAGCACTTTAACCAAAGGAACTTCTTTGTTCCTTAACCTACGGATCTGAAAATCCAACATCTCAACCGAAATCTCCTTGAATGAAAGTCTATCCTGAATATATAAGCTTTTGGAAGAATCAACCATGACAGAATCACCAATACACTTCTTAAGCATAGAAACATGGAATACCGAATGAATGCTAGACAACTCCGCAGGTAACTCCACCTCATATGCTACTTTCCCAACACAACTCAGAATTATATATTGACCAACATAACGGCGACTAAGCTTTCCCTTCTTCCCAAATCTCTTTACCCCTTTCGTGGGTGAAACCTTCAAGTACACCAAATCATTAACATTAAACTCAAGATATTTTTTTCTCACATCCACATACGACTTCTGATGACTTTGAGCTATCTTTAATTTTTCTCAAATCAACTTAACCTTTTCCATAGCCTCGAACACAGCGTCAGGCCCAATCACAGCTGCTTCTCTACTTCAAACCAACCTATAGGCGATCTACATCTTCTCCCATACAAAGCTTCAAATGGGGTCATCTGAAAGCTATCATGGAAACTATTGTTATACGCAAATTCGATCAATGGCAAGTGCTCATCCTAACAACCTTTGAAATCAAGCGTATATGCCCTCAACATGTCCTCCAAATTTTGAATAGTCCTCTCAGCTTGACCATCAGTCTGCGGATGAAATGCGGAACTCAAATGAACTTGGGTACCAAGACCCTTCTGAAAGGCTCTCCAAAACTGTGAAGTAAATTGAGTACCCCTATCTGAGATGATTGACAAAGGAACTCCATCCAATCTGACTAACTCACGAATATATAATCTAGCATAATCCTCAGCTGTATACGACAAATGCACTGCCAAGAAATGAGCTGATTTAGTCAACTGGTCTACAACAACCCAAATCGAATCATGATGATGACGAGAAGGAGGCAAACCAATTACAAAATTCATACTCACTTCTTCCCACTTCCAAGTAGGAATGCTAAACTCTTGCATTACACCACCGGGCCTTTGATGCTCTACTTTAACCTGTTGACAAGTAGAACACTTTGCGACAAATCCTGCTATGTCTTTCTTCATACTGTTCCACCAATAGATTTCCCACAAATTGCGGTACATTTTGGTAGCATCGGGATGAATAGAATATAGCGCGCCATGCGCTTTAGCCATAATTCTCTGCCTTAGATCATCAACATCGGGAACACACAATCTACCCTCTAATCTCAACACACCATCTCCCCCTTGGGAGAAAATCTCTACCTTTTTGTCCTTAATTAACTCCTTAAGTCTGACCAAACTAGGATACCTGTCTTGCTTCTCCTTTACCTCCGAGACCAAAGAGGAATCAGAACTACTCTGAACTAACATACTCCCTTAAGAGGAATCAAGCAATCTTGCATGTAACCTATCCAAATGATGCAAATCATGAGCCAATTCTTTCTTATCATTCTCTACATGAGCTATACTACCCATAGACAACCTGTTAAGAGCATCTGCCATAACATTGGCCTTGCCCGGGTGATACAACACACTCATATCATAGTTTTTTAGCAACTCTAACCATCTTATTTGTCTAAGATACAACTCCGTCTGAGTAAACACATGCTGCAGGTTTTTGTGATCAGTAAACACATCAACATGAACACCATACAAATAATGTCTCCAGATTTTCAAAGCAAAAACTACAGCTACTAATTCAAGATCATGGGTTGGGTAATTCTTCTCATGAGGCTTCAACTGTCTAGAGGAATAAGATATAACTTTACCTCTCTGCATCAACACACAACCTAAACCCACTCTAGAAGCATCACAATACACCACAAAACCATAAGTACCATCGGGTAAAGCTAACACTAGGGCTGAAATAAGTCGAGTCTTCAACTCCTGAAACTCTTCTCATAGGCATCTATCCACTGGAACTTAACTTTTTTTTGGGTCAACCGGGTTATGGGAGAAGCAATGGAAGAGAGCCCTCAACAAAATTACAGTATTAACCAGCTAGACCCAAGAAACTCCTAACATCAGATGGGGAGGTTAGTCTAGGTCAATTCTTTACAGCTTCTGTCTTTTGGGGATCGACTCTAATGCCTTCGGCGGAAATAATGTGACACAGAAAAGCAAATGACCTTAGCCAAAACTCACACTTGCTAAATTTAGTGAATAATTAATGATCTTTAAGAGTTTGCAAGACAATTCTAAGATGGTCGGCATGATGATCCTCTCTTTGGGAAAACACAAGAATATCGTCTATGAATACAATGACAAATATATCAAGATATTGCTTAAACACTCGATTCATGAGGTCCATGAAGGCTGCTGGAGCATTGGTTAACCCAAAGAACATGACAAGAAACTCAAAGTGACTATAACGGGTTTGAAAGGATGTCTTTGAAATATCATGGCTGTCTTTGGAATATCATACTCTCTCACTTTAAGCTAATGATAGCCGGATCTAAGGTCTATCTTTGAGAAATAACTTGCACCCTGTAGCTGATCAAATAAATCATCGATTCTAGAAAGAGGGTACTTGTTCTTGATAGTTACCTTGCTAAGTTGACGGTAGTCAATGCACATACGTAATGTACCATCTTTCTTACGCATGAATAGAACAGGTGTACCCCACGGGGAAACACAGGATCTGATAAAGCCTTTGTCTAAGAGATCTTTGAGTTGCTCCTTAAACTCTTTAAGTTTTGTGGGAGCCATACGGTACGAAGGAATAGAAATAGGTTGAGTGTTGGGAAGGAGATCAATCCCGAATTCTATTTCTCTATATGGTGGGACCCCTGGGAGATCTTTTGGGAAAACATCGAGAAACTTATTAACAATGCTAACTAACTGAATAGTCAGAGTCTCGGATTTGAGAGCTTAAACTCAAACTAGGTGATAGATGCAACTCTTGGAAATCAACTTCTTAGCTTTGAGGTAGGATATGAAATGGCTCTTTGGAGTTACAAAACTCCCAAACCACTCAAAAACTAGTTCATCAGAAAACTGAAACTTGACCACTCGAGTACAACAATCTATAGATGCATAGCATGAGTGAAGCCAATGTATACCCAGAATGACGTCAAAATCAACCATATCTAGCTCAATCAAATCAGCACATATAACCCGATGAAGGACAGTGATAGGACACTTCTTATACACTCGCTTAGCAATAACAGATTCTCCTACCAGGGTAGAAACCAAAATAGCCTCAAGAATCCGTTCAGGGTCCATCTCAAAATTTACAGCAACCAGAGGTATCACATAAGAGAAACTCAAACTGGGTTCATCAATATATACACATCAAAATGAAAGACACAGAGCATACCAGTGACAACATCTAGAGAGTCCTCCTGCTCCTGGTGAGGTGGTATATCATAGAAATGATTCTAGCGCGAACTGCCAGAAGTACCAGAAGAGGCACCCTGAAGAAAAACTGGGCGGACTACGGGAGCGGGGGCACTGGTAGCCTGACTCTGGGGATAAGCATCTCGACTCCTCTGTCTAGAATATGGACAATCTCTAAATTGGTGGCCCAACTTTCCACAACCAAATCAACCCCTCTAATCAACAAAACACTCACTAGAATAATCTCTACCACACTTGGCACATAAAAGAGGATGAGGTCTGTTACTTACACTTTCCTGAGACCTAGATGAGATAGACCTGTTCCCCTGCTCCTGCCTGCTTCTAGGTGTGGGAACACTAACTGAGGAAGGCGCGGGCATAAATAGATGTCCCTGGAATTGAGGGTGATTCCCTCCATAGAATCTGGACTGACCAAATCCCTGTTGCTCTGATCTAGCTCTTTTATTCCCTCTTACTCTCACCCTCTCTTTCACCTTATCAGCTTTAATCTATTGGGTGTATCATCAATCGAGAAAGGTCCATCTCCCTATTAAGAATAGCAGATCTACACTCTTTCACAACATAACTCGACACGCTGGTCATGAACTTTCTCATGGTAGTCCTGGAGTTAGCCATCATACTAGGAGCATATTTGGATAATTGATTGAATCTAAGACAATACTCCTTAACAGTCATGGTTCCTTATCTCAAATTCATGAATTCCTCTGTCTTTGCTTCCCTCATCTCAAGAGGAAAGAATCTATCCAAGAACGTATCCTAGAATAACTGCCAAGTCATGGGAGCGGCACCCTCTCCTCAACCCTTCCTCCACATCTCCACCCAATCATATGCAACATCTTTCATTCGATAGGCAGGCAATTCAACACTCTCGTCCTTAGTCACGTGCATAATATGGGTGATCTTTCTTACTTCATCTAAGTACATCTGTAGGTCTTCACCTACCTTCGACCCATAGAACTCAGGCGGATTCATCCGCATAAATTCATGAACTCGAGCTGCAGCAGAATTACTATCTTGCGGAGGTGGAACAGTAGCCTGGGCGTTAACTTGAGCATTGGCGGTAACTGCCTGGGCTAGCGCCTGAAAAGCTACCCAGAATTCCGCATGAGATATATGCTCGTTCAAGGGATCAACAGGTTAAGGTTGCTCATTGTTTCTACGAGCTCGACAAGGAGGCATTTTTTGTTATAAGAGAGCACGAGTTAATTGTAGATAAAGAGACAATTGTGGGCACGATAAACTTTAGAAAGAAAGAAACAATTTTTCCTAAAACTTCCCGTAGCCTCTAGCTCATAGATGTGGTGCGCTACACACCAATGATCAAGACTCTACGTAATGCGACTTGTTAGACTCCCAAGGACCTAGGACTCTTTAAAACTTAGGCTCTGATACAAAGCTTTGTAACACCCTAAAATTTCCATCCCGAGACGTCACATGGTGCTTACGGATACACGTAGCCCCAAGCTAACCCTCGGAGCCAGACACTACCTCAAGGAACTGAATTCAACAATAGTCATGCATAATAAAGAGATATATCATATCGGGTTCAAGAGAGATACTGGAGAATACTAAATTGTACAACCAAAATATATATTGAATGTCTGTACATACCATCCCTCTTGTCTAACAAAGCCTCTATACATCAAAATCAAGGAGCCTTTGGGACAAACCCCTAACTGACTCAACAGTACTGAAAGCCATAAGAACAAAATAATATAACAAAAATATAAATACGGTCCTCAAACCATGAGGATTCACCACTGAGAAAACGTAGTGAGGCACCCGAATATCACTAACGCGGCTGCGACTGAGTACCTGAACCTACATTACAAGAAAATATAGCCCATAGGAAAAATATGTGGGTCAGCACTTTGGAATGTACTGAGTATGTGGAGGTGCATGCAACAATATAAATATCATCATCAATTTCATGAAAATATGCATATGTACAATGATGGCTCACTTGGCTTGAGTTAGATTGAAACATACTTTTCATGATCTCATATTAAATAAATCATATGATAAAAACCTCATAAATCATCATAAACAACTCAACTCAAGACTCAAGACTCGGAGTGACTCGGTAATTCAAGAAACTCAATCTTATGGACATGGGAGGTTTTTATAACCGACATACACCATGTGAGCTACATGGAGTCCAACATTTTTCCCTCCTAAGGAGAGAACCCCATATTGGCGGGAGCATCGTTCTCTTTCCAGGGAGTACAACTTCAATTTAGTGATCACAATCTCATACTCGGCCTCTGGCCCACAAATATTAATACCAATCCTACGGAGGCACGTAGTTTTGGGGCAAATACCACATTTCTCGCTCGGTGCTAAATACTACTCCTAGACACAAACTCAAAACGCATTAGGAAATCGACCACAAACATCACAATGGGACTATCAAGAAGATCAAATCAAATCTCTTTCTCATTTATCAAATCATAATAATTTGTAGATTCATAACTCGACTCAAATTAAATCAATCTTTCTTAATATCAAAATGTATCAATTCATTAAATCATGGAAACATTAATAACTTTTAGGAAATATCAAGACTCATTGTAACAACTCAATCTCATGAATCAATATACTCGATAATCCAATTTGTCATAAGGAAGCTTAAGGCTTGACACATATCTTGAAAGAACTTGAAATATCTACTCATGGTAGAAATATGAAATTCACAATATTAAATGTTAAGTCATAACGTGGGAATAGTAAAATAATCATGTATAACAAAGCTTGAACGATATATATTCTCATAATCTCATGATGAAGTAATTTGGGTATAAATCCACTTGCAAAATCATATACATCCATAATAGAAATCAAAGCTTTGGGCACAAGAACGAAAGGATTGCTCTTGTTCAAAACCCCACATACCTTAATCTTTGAAATTGGATGAATTCTAGTGCTTGAGACTCTATCCGCACTTGTAATAAATGATTCTCGAAGCCCACACTATGAGGAACTTGGTTCTTGAAGAAATCTTGAAGATTTATGGATGATTTTTGGTAGATTAATGTTCTTGAATAATACCCTAGATATACTTTCTTAAGAGAATTGGAAGAGAAAATGAAGAAATTAGGGTTTGGATGGGGATTCTCATATATATAGCGGACTCCAAAAGATGGAAAAAGATCAAAATACACTTGCAAAAATGTCCTTTTATTGCTGAAAAAAAAAAAAGCTGACGACATTTGTGATAAGTCGTCAGACTTATGACAAGTCGTCACAAAATGTCGTCACAAAAGGGTGGAATTTATGACTTTCTGCTTAAGGGTGACGACCTTTTGTGACAAGCCGTCAGAATTGTGACAAGTCGTCACAAAATATCGTCACACAGTTTTCAGGCTGACACGCTGGAGTAAAATAGGCATAACTTTTCGCTCCGATACCGGATTTGGGTGAAATTGATACCGTTGGAAAGCTAATTCAATTATATATCTGTTGGTGGGTCATGAGATAAAAATTTCTTAGTGTAATAAGAGATATTCTTGTTTGAAGTTGACTATGCCAAAATTCTTCTCAAAAATTCAATCAGTAAAGGATTTTTTATTCACCTAATCGCTAGGACATCTTTGAGGCCTTAATACACATCACCCTTGATCAGAAAACAACCAAACTACTACAATTTATTTCTCATGAGCTTGAGTCATGGTGGCACTATTGGTTAGATTTCTCGGGGTATTACATTTATGTTCCAGAACCTCATGGATAATGGGATTTTACTTTCTGCTCAGAACCCTCCTGGATAATGGGACTTTACTTTATTCTTAAGACCACCTAGATAATAGAATTTTATTTTCAGCTCAGGACACTCCTAGATAATAGAAATTTTATTTTTCAGCTCAGGACTCTCCTGGATAATAAGACTTTACTATTTAGCTCAGCATCCTCCTAGATAATGGGACTTTATTTTTTGCTCAGGACCCTCCTGGATAATGGAATTTTACTTTGCAAAAAGTAAAATCTGAATAATGAGATTTTATTTTTTGTTCAGGACCCTCCTAGATAATGGGACTTTATTTTATGCTCCGGACTCTTCTGGATAATAGTATTTTTACTTTCTGCTCAGGACCCTCCTGGAAAATGAAATTTTACTTTCTTCTTAGGACCCTCTTGTATAGTGGGATTTTATTTTATGCTCAGAACCCTCCTACATAATGGGATTTTACTTTATGCTCAAGACCCTTCTGGATAATGAGTATTTACTTTATGCTCAGGACCCTCCTAGATAATGGGATTTTATTTTCTGCTCAGGACCCTTCTGGATAATGGAAATTTACTTTCTGCTCACGACCCTCCTAGATAATGAGATTTTACTTTCTGCTTAGGACCCTCCTGGATAACAGAATTTTATTTTTTGCTCAGGACCCTCTTGAATAATGGGAATTTACTTTCTGCTCAGGACCCTCTTGGATAATGGGATTTTACTTTCTGGTCAGGATCCTCCTGGATAATGGGATTTTTTTTTTCTTCTCAGTACCTTTCTGAATAATGGGATTTTATTTTCTGCTCAGGACCTTCCTTGATAATGGGACTTTACTTTATGTTCCAGACCCTCCTGGATAATAGGAATTTACTTTCTGCTCAGGACTCTCCTGGATAATGGGACTTTACTTTATGCTCAGGACCCCCTGGATAATGGAATTTTATTTTCAGCTCAGGACCCTCCTGGATAATAAGAATTTTATTTTTCAACCCAAGACCCTCCTGGATAATAGGACTTTTCTTTTCTAGTTCACCTTTTACTTTGATGTTTAGAAAAATGTTTGGAAAATCAAAAATAGCAAGTTAGGAGCTCATCTGGAGAACAGGGTGAAGAAGTTGCAAGTTCAGGAGCCTACCTGGAGAATAAGGTGAAAATCTTTAAGTCAAAAGAAAGTCTGAAGAATAAGTCAATTTCAAGTTCCTCTCCAATACGATGATTCGATATGGAGGAACATTTTATTTTTTCAAAGTTCTAACTAAAAATAACGGCTATCTCACCACTTGAGAAGTCATGAAGATTCAGGCCAAGATTTCAGAAAAACTGTGCATAGATAGGGTCTTTCACTTGTATCTTCATTTTCAACTTTTGTTTTTCATTTGGATGTAAAAATAGAAGTCACGAACCGGAAACTCGACGGAACCCCGCTCGATCTTTGACTCATTGTCTCACCATCTTACCCCTTTGAACTACATATGACTAGATTCCCTTATGACTCGAGATATGTAGGCAGTCTAAAACCAGGACTCGGTCGTATCTCCTTTTTCTTCCTTCTACCCTTTCAAATAACCAGCGGGTCAAAACTTATTTTGTTGTCTACTTCTTTGTATGAAAACACTTAGTGTATTCAAACAAAGAGGGCAAAATGTAGACACAATTTTGATCCTCCCCTAAATTTTACGTATTTTTAGCATCAAAAAATTATATTTTTCCAATATATTTTTTCAACTTTTATTTTTACTTTTAGTAGGTTTTATTTGAAAATTGTGAAAAAGATTTTATTTAAAAATAGAGTTGTATTTTAGAATATTTTTTATTTTTACTTTAATAATAAAAATATTTTATAAAATATGTTTTCTTTTAGCTTAGATTTTAATAAAAAAAAGTTACAATTTTAATTGTTTCTTAATTATATTTTATTTTAGGCTAGTTATAAATTTTTATTATATTATCTTAAGTATAAAAATTAATTAGTTAATATTTTATTTATTTATTTATTTTAAATTGTATTGTTTTTTATTTATATATACTTTAAATTAAAAAAAAAATCTTATCCTAATAAAATCACCCTTTCCCACATCCTCTCAACCTCTCCCACAATCCCTTTTTTAGCAAACTCCCTCAACTTTCCCAACACAAAACATTATATACACACACACGGACACAAACATAAGGGAGAAAACATATAGGAGAGAACAACATTTTGAACACAAAAAAAGAGAGACGGAGAGACTTCAGGAAAATAAACATGGATAGAAAGAAGAAAGAAAGAGTACGGATACAAAACCAAAAACTTAGAAGAAAAAAAAGAGAAGTGGAATAAAAGGAACAAAACAAAAGAGAAAACAGTAAGAAGAAGGAGGAATGGAGGAAGAGAAGTGAAAATAAAATTTAGAGAAAAACTTAGAAACAGAAGAAGAAAACCCTTAGAAAAGGACAGAAAGGAAGTGGCGATTAGGTTTGAAGTTTCCATCAGAATTTTTGGTGATAGCGTTCTTGCTTTTATAATCGATTTAATTTGTTACAGGTTCTTATTCGATCTCTATATTATTAATTTTTGGGTTCAAGATCAAAGTGTGAATGGAAAATGGAGAGAACCAAGTGGATGAAAATAATTGAGATAACACTCAAAAATGGAAATTATACACAAAAGTGGAAAGTTTACTAATTCTCCCACATTGGTGGGAGAAGAAAACTTTCAAGTGTTTATATTATAAAACACTCACTCCACATGGCAAGTGAGGAAAGAACCAAGAGGTGCCTCGCGCCGTCGTCATAGTCGCTCGCTCAGATTGGTTTTGGATTTGGAAAATAATTGATCGATGAGATCTATCTTTTAGCAAAAAAAATTATTTCCAGTCTGATCCAAAAGGGAAAAATGATCGATAGATGAGATCTATCTTTTGGGAAAAATTTATTTCTAGTCTGATCCAAAAGGGGAAAACACAACACAGTTTTGCTCCTCTATTAAATGTATGCATGCAGTGCAGAAAGAAATGTAAAATGCTGCTTCGGAAGGGATGCACCTCTTCGACGAAACAACACGTTGATTCGGAAAAAAAGGTGTATTTTTTGAGGGTTATGACTGTCCAATAAAAAGACACACAGATTCGATGAATATACATGACTGTTTCGATGAACAGACATGACTGTTCTAGAACATACATCTTTCCGAATGAACCATTACCTCTTTTCGGAAGAGACACCTAATGGTTATATAAACTTGCATTTTTCCACAAGTTTAGACACGAAAATTTTCCTGTATTAAAACACTTCTTGCTTTTTGAAATACTCTCCGTGTGATTATCTAATCGTTGAGTGAGTTCAAAGAGAATTCGATTATTTGAGGCACCACTACATTCAGATTGTTAGGCCATTTTATCTTGGGAAAAAAATTCCATAACCTCGAGTACTTGAGGGGAATTTTTTACTTAAGGACACTCTGTGAATTTGGAGGACTTGTCCTTTTCTGCTTTATCTAATTTTCTGAAAAAATCCTTTTCTGCTTTATCTAATGTTCTGAAAAACACACTTCTTTGAAAGGTTATTTTGATCTTGTGTTGAGGTGTTACATAACTTCATAAGTGTTATTGTTATATACTTGAACTTGTGTTGAAATTGTTGTGCCAAAATAAAGATTCTTGTGTACCTGTAAACTAACAAACTTAAGGAAATAAGATTTTCAGAATTGTATACCTTGGTTTTTGGAGATTAAAGCTTTAAGCTTTCTACTCCGTTTGAACTTAAATAGTGGTTTGAAGAAATAAAATCTTCATCATAAGTTAAAGATCACTCGGTTGACGATTGAAAGTCATGAAAACTTCATCGTTAAACTAGAAACAAGGGGTGTTTAAGTAGTATTTTGATTTACTAACTTTACTATTTATTATGACAGAAAAATGACTTATGACAATCAAGTGAATGATTCTACAATGAATGTGGCAGCAACTAATGTTGCCACAATGAGTCATAGCAATGGCACCAGTGGAAAAACCTAAGAAATTCATATGTTGATTTCAAAAGGTGGTAACAAAATATGTTCTTCTACCTTACAACTCTATGTCTTCAAAGATTCACATCTTAAGAAGCTTCAGAGGTGCCCGAGGGAACTTCAGACTAGGAGAAATTTGTGGTTATAGAGGCATAGAAACACTTCAATTTTCTATGCAGGAATTACATTCTAAATAGCCTCCAAGATGAACTGTTCAACGTGTATAGTGGAATAAAGACGGCAAAAGAGTTGTGGGGTATGCTAGAAGTAAAATACAATACTGAGGATGTTGGAACCAAGAAGTTCTTCGTTGCAAGATTCCTTGAGTTTAAAATGATTGACAAGAAGTCTATTGTATCTCAAGTCCAGGAACTGCAAGTGATCATCTATGATCTCCTCGCGGAAGGTATGAGTTTAATGAATACCTTAGATGAACATACTAAAAATGTTCTTGATGTTCACGTAAACTTTATTATAGGTTTGATCGTGAACGAAGCATTTCAAGCCGCGGCGATAATAAGGAAGTTACCACCTATGTGGAAGGACTTCAAGAACTACTTAAAACATAAGAGAAATGAGTTGTCAGTCAAAGATCTTATAGTAAGACTACACATTGAAGAAGAAAACAAAGTTATGGAAAGAAGTTCAAAAGGAAACACTGTAATAAGTGGAGAAAATATTGTAGAAGATGACCACAATAACTCCAAAAAGTGAAAGAAAGCTAGACTTAAGCAAACAACCTAAGAAGAAATTCAAGGAAAAATGCTTTAACTGTGGAAAGATTGGACACAAGTCAACGGATTGTCGTACCCCAAAGAAAGACAAAAAGAAGGACCAAGAAAATATGGCTGAATCCAAGAAAGAAGTAGACAATCTATATGTCATACTACCTGAATGCAACTTGGAGGGAAATCCTAGAGAGTGGTGGATGGATTCCGGTGCCACCCACCACGTTTGCATAAATAAGAAGTTGTTTACTGCTTTTACTCTGACTCAAGATGAAGAGAAAATATATATGACCAACTCCGCAACTGCAAAGGTTGAAGGAATAGGAAAAGTCTGCCTGAAAATAACATCAGGCAAAGTGTTGACTTTGAACAATGTCCTGTATGTACTGGAGTTACAGAAGAACTTGATTTCTATATCACTTCTAGATAAAAATAGATTCAAATGTGTAATTATTTTTGAAAAAATTGTACTTAGTAAAGGAGAAGTGTACGTAGGAAAGGGCTACCTCACTGAGGGCCTATTCAAAATGAATGTAATGAATGTTAAAATTAATAAAATTTTATTTTCTTCTTACTTGCTTGAGTCTAATTATTTGTGGCATGAATGATTAGGATATGTCAATTACAAAACATTGCGAAAACTGATTAACTTAGAAGTTTTGCCAAACTTTGAGTGCAATAAATCAAAATATCAAATGTGTGCGGAATCAAAGTATGTTAAGCATCCGTATAAGTCCATTGAAAGGAATCCAATCCCTTAGACTTAATACGCACTGACATTTGTGATATAAAATCAACACTATCTCGTGGTAGAGAAAAGCATTTTATAACTTTTATTGACGATTGCACTAGATATTGTTATATTATTTTCTAAACAAGAAGGATGAAGCAATAGATGCATTTAGGAAATATAAAACAAAAGTTAAAAATCCGTTAAAGAAAAAAATCAAAACTATAAGAAGTGATAGGGGCAGAGAATATGAATCTCCCTTTGCAGAAATATGTGTAGAGAATGGAATTGTCCATCAAACTACGGCCCCGTATTCACATCAATCTAATGGAATTGTGGAAAGAAAAAATCAAACCTTGAAGGAAATGATGAACGCCTTACTTATAAGTTCAAGTTTACCAAAAAACTTATGGGGGAAAGCTATCCTTACAGCTAACTGAATACTCAATAGAGTGCCCCATAGTAAGACACAATCAATTCCATATGAAAAATGGAAAAAAAGCAAACCTAACTTGAAATATTTCAAAGTGTGGGGGTGTCTAGCAAAGGTCCAAGTTCTTATGCCTAAAAGATAGGCCCTAAGACAGTGGACTACATGTTCATAGGATATGTTAAAAGTACTAAATCATGTCAGTTTTTGGTTCATAAATTCAAACATCAAGATATCAATGAAAATATGGTAATTGAATGAGATAATGATGAATGCTTTAAACATATTTATCCGTATAAAACTAGACATGAACAGTCTAGTGGGGGGTCTAAATAACCTCTAGATGAATCAAGTGAGGATGTACATAATAATGATAATCCAAAATGTAGTACACATCAAAGAACATCAACTTTAGTTGGATTAAATTTTGTAATGTTTCTCTTAGAAAATGAGCCTCAAACATTTACAGAAGTGATGGCATCTTCAGACTCAGCCTTTTGGGAAAAGGCGATCAATAGTGAGATTGATTCAATCTTAAGCAACCATATGTGGGAATTGGTTAATCTTCCTCTAGAAAATAATATTTAGGTTCTAAATGGATCTTCAAAAGGAAAATAAAAATGGATGGTACTATTAACAAATACAAGACAAGACTTGTAGTAAAAGGCTTCAAACATAAAGAAGATCTTGATTACTTTGATACATACTCGCCTATAATGAGGATAACGTCAATTCGGATGTTAATTGCCTTGACGGTGGTATATGGTCTTGAAATCCGTCAAATGGATGTGAAAACAGCATTCCTAAATGGAGAATTAGAAGAAGAAATTTACATGGAACAGCCTGAGGGTTTTGTGGTTCCAGGAAAAGAAAATAAGGTAAATAAACTTGTTAAGTCACTTTATGGACTAAAACAAATGCCTAAACAATGGCATACAAATTTTGACCAAACTATGTTGGCAAATGGGTTCAAGATAAATAAATGTGATAAATGTGTTTACATTAAAGACACTCTAAATCACCAAGTCATTGTTTGTTTGTATGTGAATGATATGTTGATTATCAGTAGAGACATTTCTGACATAAATTCTACAAAATGAATTCTCGAGATCAAGTTTGATATGAAAGACCTTGGAGTTGCGGATGTGATCTTAGGGATAAGAATCCAAAGAACTCCACAAGGATCGGCATTTTCACAGTCTTATTACATTGAAAAGGTACTTGACAAATTTAAGTATATGGAATTTGGTATTTCCAAGACTCCATTAGATGTGAGCTTCGCACTTCAAGAGAATAAGGGTGAAAGTAACTCACGGTTGAAATATGCAAGAATGTTGGGATGTTTAATGCATATAATGAATTGTACAAGACCATACAGAGCATGTGTTATTAGTAAGTTGAGTCGGTACATGAGTAATCCCAATGAAACTCATTGGATGGCAATGAAAAGAGTTTTGGGGTATCTTAAATACACTCAATACTATGCTTTGCATTATAATAAATATCTTACAGTAATTGAAGGATATAGTGATACAAATTGAATCACCAGATCAAATAAAGTAAAATCCATGAGTGGATATGAATTTACTATAAGTAGAGGAGCAGTCTCTTGGAAATCATCCAAATAGACATGTATTGCTATAATGGAATCTAAGTTTATCGCATTGGATAAAGTCGGTGAAGAAGCAGAATGGCTCAAAAATTTCTTGGAAGATATTCCTTATTGGCCCAAACCAGTGGCATCAGTATGTATACACTGCGATAGCCAAGCGACAATAGATAGGGCAGGGAGCATGATATACAACGGTAAATCTTATCATATAAGATGGAGACATGATATTGTTATAGAAATTTTTTCTAGTGGAATTATCACTATTGACTATATGAAGTCAAAGGATAATGTGTCAGATCCACTTACAAAAGGCCTATATAGATAAGGAGTTGAGAGAACATCCAAGGGAATGGGATTATGGCCTAAGACGAGCCAGCATGGCGGTAACTCTACCTAGCAGATTGAGATCCCAAGATCTAGGTTCAAGGAGATCAAACAAAGTTGTGTCTGAAAGGTTCAACATCGTCAATATACCTAGCCCATTATCATGATATAGATAATGTTTAGTAAACAAGGATAAGACTTATGGAGTAAAGTCTTTTAATGACTATCTAAGTTTGATAGATTTGACCAAATAGTTTAATCTATAGGATTGAACGTTTAAAAATCACCTATGTGAGGGAGAAGTGGAAGCCACTTAACATAGAATGTTAGTAAAGACCTATTCTCTAAGCTTGAATGAGACCGGGACGTGTTCATGGCTGAAACGAACAAAATCGTAAGAACCATAAATGGTAAAAGGTTGGTTGTGTGACATGTGTTGTCTAGGTGTACACTAAAGCTTGAAGGTTTAAAGATATCAAATCTACTGATTGACTGAGTGCATCCGATACATGTTCACTAAGGAAAGTTCAAAGAAAAATCCACTTATCTAGATATAATCAGTCTTTGCTTAATGATCACATATTTTTCTGTAAAGTTTTACAAAAAAATAGCTATTCCCCATTCATGTGGGGGATTGTTAGGTTTAAGATCAAAGTGTGAATGAAAAATAGAGGGAACCAAGTGGAGGGAAAGAATTGAGATAACACTCAAAAATGGAAAGTGTACTCAAAAGTGAAAAGTTTACTAATTCTCCCAATAAAAATTCTAAGTTTTTATATTATAAAACACTCACTCCACATGGTAAGTGAGGCAAGAACCAAGAGGTGCCTCGCTTCGTCGTCGTCGTCGCTCGCTCGGCTCAGCTTTGGCTTTGGATTTGACTTTCGATCGATCGATGAGATCTCTATTTTTGGACAAAATTTATTTCAGTTCGATCCAAAATAGAAAAATGCAACATAGTTTTGCTCATCTATTAAAATCCATGCATGCAGTGCAGAAAGAAATGTGAAATGCTGCTTCGAAAGAAATGCAACTCTTCGACAAAATGACATTGATTTGGAAAAAAAGGTATCTTTTTGGATGGTTGTGACTGTCCAATAAAAAAGACACACTGATTCGATGAACAGACATGACTGTTCCAGAAGATACATCTTTTCGAATGAACTATTGCCTCTTTTCGAAAGAGGCACCTAATGGCTATATAAACTTGTATTTTTCCACAGGTTTAGACACAAAAATTTTTCTTTATTAAAACACTTCTTGCTTTCTGAAATACTCTCCGTGTGATCATCTAATCGTTGAGTGAGTTCGAAGAGAATCCGATCATTTGAGGTACCACTACAGTCGAATTGTTAGGCCATTTTATCCTGGGAGGAAAATTGCATAACCTTGGGTGCTTGAGGTGAATTATTTCCTTAAAGAAACTCCGTGAATTCGAAGGACTTGGTCTTTTCAGCTTCATCTAATTTTCTGAAAAACACACTTCTTTGAAAGGTCATTTTGATTTTTTGTTGAGGGTGTTAAATAACTTCATAAGTGTCCTTGTTATATACTTGAACTTGTGTTGAAGTTGTTGTTTCAAAATACAGATTCTTGTGTACCCGTAAACTAACATTAATTTTGTAAATTTCGTTATGAATCGAAGCATGAAAAATTATTTCAATGGCTTCTTATATTATCTAGTGTGCGTAGTTTATTATTTATATGTAATTCATGCTCTACATTTTATTTATAACTCTGTTATCGGTTTGAAACAATATTAAATAGATTAGTTTTGAATTTTAAATGAGATACTTTTTAAGGTTTATAGTGTTAAAGGTTGTAAAATTACATTTAGTTGATATGTAATTAAGACATAATTGTATTATATTTTTGGTTGAAAGACGTAATTGTATTATAAACCATCACTTATGATGCCTGCATGCATGAAAAAAAATTATAAAACAAAGACTCAACATGCACACATAAATAAAGTCATGTGCACTATATATGTAAACACACACAAAAACAAATAAATAAAAGAACAAATAGAAAAAAAATAGATGGATTAGAAAAGTGGTTGTGTACCTTTTGTTATTTAGCCCTAGAAAATGGTTCGAGAGTTAGAAGTAAATAGTAGAAGGATATCACTACTAGAAATATGATATGTTTAGTCTTAAGAAATAATATATGTTTATTTCTATCATGTAACAAAAATGGGAGGAGGTTTGTTTACTGTTATTAGAAAACAAATTTAGTTAGCTTATTTATTTGAGATATAAAATGTTGTTTAGATATTTTAACATGAAAAATAGAGTTTAATATGAAGTCCTAAACATGGTGTTGTAGTAGTAATAATGATAGACTAAAAATCAACATGGATTGTGGTGCAGTGGATGGGGCTGCTTCACCCTTAACCAGAGGTCGAGGGTTCGATCCTGGGTATAAAGAAAACTCTGTTTGGAGTGTTGTTACCTTAATGGACCCTGCAACTCGCAATCCGGATTAGTCGAGGCTCCAATGCGGACACCGAACACCGAATAAAAAAAATAATAGACTAATCACATAAAAAATGATAGATTAATTATCTAATAAATCAAGATATCCCTATTTTGAATTTAGATTGATTTGTCTTCACCAAAAAAAAAAGTTTATTATATTATTTTTTTAAGGAAAAAAAAGAACTCTTATGAGGTCTTAAACTGCACATTTTGTTATTCATAGTGTCAACTTTTCTATTCAAACATTAATTTAGAGTTACTGTATGTGTAAGGGAAAAAAAAGATATCTTTATATACTTATTAACAACTTTGGGCCTGAACAAAAAAAAAGAGTAAAATAGCATACTTAAAATCTTAATTATGAGATTCATAGCAACACTTTCATAATTACATAATATAGCAACTTGTATTTTATATTTTAACAAACTGTTGCTATAAAAATATAAATACAAATAGTTTACTGCCCTAAATTAATTGAAATCAATTGCGGTAATTATGGTAAAATTACCTTAAATTAATGTGCAAATTCCTTTCCTATAAAAAAATTCATAAATCACGTGATTTTCATTATTATTAATTACAATCAAATTCAAATTTCAGTTTCAAAAAACGCGTTCAGGCAAAACAAAAATTAAAATAAAAAACAAAATTCATTAAATCCTTTTTTGTTCAATTTCTTCTAATTGTACAATCAAACTAAAGTGTATCTTCTTTTGTTCAATTTCTTCAAATTCAACGATCAGTTTGAACGATCAGTTTCTTCGAATTTAACGATAAATCGTACCTTCTTCTGGATAATTGTTTGAATTTAAACATCTATTGCAAATTCATCCTTTACTATTGTTGAAGGTATTCATTCATAATGTATTTTCTCATATCAATTTCATCAGGTGTAATGAAATTGAAAAAATAGAATTTGTTATTAATTTTTTTCCACCGTTACAGTTATTTGGTTCAAAAAAATTTTATTGATCCATTACTGCTGCTTCGTTCAAATTTTTCATGTCGTCATTAATTTGTTTTGAATATTTTATAAACGAATTTCGAATAAAAGTTAATGCTACACAAAATTGATTCGGTAGAACAAAAATATTGATCGAAATCAATTTTTAAAGCTGATAAAATTCAAATTTTTGAAGTTTTGATTCTCGAACTTTGATAGTGTATCTGTGTATGTGAAAAATTTGTTTGTAGATAATTTGATTGTGTTCGATTATAGAGGATGTAGCTTTGATGGTATTTAACGTTGAATAACTAATATGTAATTGTATTTTGGCTAAAAAATTTTGTTGTGTTTGTATTTTAAGTTTAACCAATGTTTCGTAATTGTATTTTTGGATGTAATTGTTGGCTATGTAAGTATATATTGTTTACATTTATAACTGTAGAAATTTATTTGAATTTGTTTTGTGTAAGTGTATGTTGTAATTATTGACAAGTTACAGATGTGTATATTTGTGTATTTTAGGTGAAATAAGTTATCAATGGAAAGCATATCAGTTCTCATGAAGCACTCCAGAAGGTGGACGTATGAAAAAAACTATGAAAAGTACGTCAATGATGCAATATTATTGAGCATGACAGCATCGTTCAATGAACTACACAAACTTTTGGCATCTCACCTAAATGTGGATTTGAGCAGCAAACGTATTCAAGTGGAATATCAACTACACACAGTACATATGTATTTTGAAGTGTAATCTGAACAGTGTACCAAATCTTACTGAACACTGAAAAACAAACATGTACTATAAACTTATCAAAATCATATTCAACATGTATGAGTAAAATGAAAAACTTTCAATCACTTCTCAATTAGTAACTTTAATTTGATTCACTACAAAACATAAGATAAGAAAGAACAAATAGTAAAATTGAGAAAGTGATATCAATATGTATTTGTCAAAAAAATTTAGAAATTTATACCAATATGTATTTGTATTATACGTCACGTTTAAGAACATAATTTTTTATAAATTTTGGCTAGATGTATTTGCCAATCTATATACTAAAATAAACATAGGATATGAACACATACTAAAAAATAAATATAAAGTATCTTATGTATTTGATAGTAAACAAACAAATATTAAAATACATATGATATTAACTGCATATGTATTTTTAAGTTAAACATGAATACTGTATATGTATATATGGCAAAATCTAAAAAAAGCATATGTATTTTTGAAGTTAAATCTCAACGTAACAAATAAAGTTGAATACTGAAATAAAATACATACTACAAAATTATTGAAAAGATATTCAATATAAAAGACTAAAATGAATTATTTTCATTCACTTCAAAATCAGTAAGGTTGATTCACTTCAAAACATAAAAAAGTTTCTACAATGAATACCAACATCCAGATTAATCTTGACAACTAAAAAGGGCAAACCAGTGCACTAAAGCTACCGCTATGCGCAGTGTCCGGGGAAGGGCCCCACCACAAGGGTGTATTGTACGCAGTCTTACCTTGCATTTCTGCCAGAGACTGTTTTCAATGCTTAAACCCGTGACTTCCTGGTCACATGACAGCAACTTTACCAGTTACTTCATGTCTCTCCTTCAATAATCTTGACAACTGCGCAATGTAATAAAATCATGAACAATTAGACATCTAAAACTTCCATGACACTAGTTATCTTGCTTTTCCTAACAAGCCTCAATGGTGCATCGTCATCACTTTGAGCTTTTGTTTCTTGTTTTCTCATGTCGTAGTCCCACAATATCTGAGGGACATAACACATATATACAACTGTACTTGAACAACACAGTGTTTCTTCTTCACAACTGCATATGTATATATTGCAACTCTGCACAGTGCATATGTATTTTTAAATTTAATCTGAACAGTGTATCAAATCATACTGAACATTGGAATAAAACACATACTACAAACTTGTAGAAAACATATTCAATATAAAAGACTAAAATGAATAACTTACATTCACTTCACAATTAGTAACTTTGATTCACTTTAAAATATAAAATAATTTTTTTAAAATTAATTTTAACATCCAGTTTAATTTTGTCACTACACAATATAGTAAAATCATCAACCATCAGACTTCAAATATTTCTATGACACTTGTTATCTTGCTTTCCCGAATAGGCCTCAATGGTGCTTCGTCGTCACTTTGAGCGTTCATAAATTTCTTTTGATGGTGGATCCTTAAAATCATCATCTGAATCAACTGAACGTTTATCATCAACTTCATCCTGCTCTAGTATTTCAAACTTTGACATTTCCCTTTGAGTTGGCTCAATGTTCTTCAATACAACCTACGAATATAGAAAAAATATGTTTAAGTATCTGTTAAACAATTGTAACGCAAATGTATATATGTAGACTATCAAATACATATCTAGTCAAAAATGAAGTCGTATCTATTACCGACACAAATATAAATACGTCCTTAACCACAAATGTATTTATATATTTCAACATTCCAATATACTAAAAAATACATATCAATTATAATAAAAATACATATAACCAAATACCTCTTCATGAGTAGTTCATATATAAATATATTTTTCCATACATGCAAGTTAGCAAATTCATTTAACGTACAAATACAACTAAACATAGTAGCTTTACAAATAAATACATGTTAACCCAAAATATATATTTAACCTATCATCTTCACAAATCAGCTTTACTGAAATTCCTAAATACATATTAGCTGATCAGTAAATACATGTTAGCTTCACAAAAAAATACATATTACCCCAATTGATAAAGCTTTACAGAAATCCCTAAATATATAACATTAAATAAAAATATATATACAACAATAAATACCTCTTCCTCCATGTCTTCTTCAGATTCATTAGTACAAGAATTTTCAAAATTGTCATGAACATTGCTTGACTCTGCAATTTCTTTTGATTTTCTTTTCTTCTCATATTCTTTTATATTTTTTTCTTTTGGAGAAGAAATTTTTTTTCAATCGTTTTTTTCAAAATATCAGCCATCTTCGAAAAAATTCAACCAACAACAACAATAAATCAACTCAAAATCATCTACAATATCCATTCAACTCCGATTATCCTCCATTAATCGAATCAAAATAAAACCCAGTTCCAATTCTCATCCAAATTTTAATTTTTTCAACTATATCAACTCATAAAACATCAAATTTCAATGAAAAATAAACAAAACATAATTCAGCGAATCCGATCACCTTGATTCTCCGTTAACAACTACAAAAATCAAAACCTTAAAGATGAAGTGGAGAAATTGTTTATAGTACAAAATTCAAAAAAAAATTGAGAAATTGATAACATGCAATAACTGAATTAATTAGTTACCTGAAATTATGGAACAATATCATTATCAGATCATGCAAAAGACGTTAAGAAGGAAAAAATTTTGAAAGAGAAAATCTGAGAAAAGGCGTGAAAAATGGTAAAATATAAAGTAATCAAAGGAAAGAGAAAGATTTTAAGCGTGAATAATGGAACCTACTTTTGAGATGCGGTAATTGTAGTCCCCCACTTAAAATAATGCTAGGTTTGCTACACCAGGTAATTTCATTAAAGTGTTGCTATTTTTTATAATATAAGACTTAGGTATGCTACTCTATGTAGTTTTCCCAAATAAAATTGTCTCTGGTTATAAGAAACAAATGAACCCCTTTTAACACTAATATATCTTTAGGCACGCTTAATATATTGGTCTAAATTAAGAATGTGATGTACGCATCTTTCTGAGACGTTTAAAATAAGTAATTTAGGTGTACACGCCTCACGCTTGTGCTCACTTTATTGAGTTCAAACGTTACACTAAATAGGATATTTTTTTATATAATAAAGATGAATACAATAATTAAATTCAACAGCTTTTGGAGAATTGATTTAATTAAACCTAACGTTTACCAAAATAATTTCTCAAAGCCGATTGACATTCATTTACCACCTATAAACTTCAACAAAATAATACGATGATAAAGACATCAAAATAATATAATTAAATCTAACCTTTACACCAAAATTTTTTCAAAGTAGTTCGACACTCATCTACCACCTGTAAATTATAATAAAATAGTACGACAATAGAGATATCAAAATAATACAACTAAATTTTACCTTTACACAAAAAAAATTCAAAACAGAGATATAAAAAAATACAATTGAACCTTACATTTACCTAAAAAAATCCTCAAAGTTGACCGACATTCATCTACCGCCTGTAAATTTATCTATTATCTGTATACTACAACAAAATAATACAATAGTGATCACAAAGCTTTAGTTTTGATGAAATAATTTTTCTCTGAGAAAAAATCTTGACACGAAAGAATGACTTGAATGAAAACAAAAAGATATATATACACACACGCGTTGAATTCTATTATGTTGACAAAAAAGTGAAGAAGTTGAGGGTTAGAAAATTAAGCATCCACCAATCTAGACATGCAACCGAATCAAGTTAGATGAGCATCAATCATATTTTTTCAATAAGTAAACCAGTTTCTTCTTCAGTTTAACGTGTATCTCAATATTTATAGAAGTATTTCCTTAATAGAGTCTTATTTTAGGAGTATTTTTATTTCATATTTTAGGAGTATTTTTCTAATTGATCTGTACAAAGAAAAATATTAATTGATTCTCCTTCCATATATTTTATGAATCCCATATATTTTAGGGGTCTAGTTAATATAATAAAAATAATAAATTAAAGAAAATAGTGAAAAGACATTTCGTCTAAAGGGGAGTCTTTTAATGAAGGACAAAAAGTTCAAATCACTTTTCTAAGGGTTTTCACACTTTTAATATCTTATAGATATAGATATAGATTCGAGGATGCAATAATGCACTTCGGTAAAGATTGTTATGAAATTAACTTATATCGGCTTAATTCAAAAATAATAGACAAGTTTTAGTATAAAAATGAGCAACTTAAGGCCTTCAAATATAATTTATCAAAAATAGTTTAAGCTAAGTATAAGTTGATAAAGCAACCGTGCTAGAACCACGGAACTCGAGGGGTGCCTCATACCTTTCCGTCGGTCAACAGAATTCTTTATCCGATCTTCTATTTTTGCAGACCAATAAAGAGTCATTTCCTTTTGATTAGGGATTCAATAAGGTGACTTGGAACACCATAACTCAATTTCAAATGGCGACTCTGAAAATGATAAAAATAATATCTATTAAATATCGTCACTTTAATTGAAAAAACCCTTTGACCTTCCTCGAAAAAAGGGTGTGACATTCTTCTATAATTAACTGAGATCAGATAGAGTCAAGTTTGAAAACATTAACGGAAAAGGACTTTGATGTTGCAAAGGGGTAACTTCTTGAATGCTTTGGGACCATGGAATTCCACCTGATTTTTGACGAAACAGCTACTCTATCCGTCCATTTTTATTTGTCTAGTATTGGCCACATCTTTAAAGGATTAAGAAATAAGATACAATTTTACTATATAACTTTTTGAATATAATAAATTCAATGCTTTGAAAAATGAAAATAGTTAATAATATAAGTAGTAAATTATGAATTAAGTATATCTTTTGATTTTTTAAGCTAGATAAATAAAAACAGCCTATTTTCAGTTAAGCAAATGAGTAAAACTGGACGAAGGGGTAGTGCCAAGGAAGTGATCAATGGAATTGAAAACAAAGAAAATGAAATTTAGACAATGTTAAAAAAGCGAGCTGACGATTTTGAATTAGG
The DNA here is from genome assembly GCF_002878395.1 of Capsicum annuum. Lineage (NCBI taxonomy): Eukaryota > Viridiplantae > Streptophyta > Magnoliopsida > Solanales > Solanaceae > Capsicum > Capsicum annuum. The sequence continues at coordinate 60,302,907 of NC_061122.1, forward strand.
ACCTCAGAATCATTTAAATGGATGCCCTGAATTTTGAGTTCCTAATTGTAGACATCTAAAATTTGTAGGATTCTACAAAAATAAATTAAATTATATTAGAGTTCTTAGAGTCTAATTTAACCTAAACCCTGAATTATACCTATATAAAGGAGCAAAGGCATCTCTAGTATCCTACAAATTCACAGGATATTCACAAAGAGATCAACGATCTTCAAAATCCCAATAAATTCATGGGACATTTATAGATCAAAATCCTCTCTCTTCTTGATAGTCAAATACATCAAGAAGATCCACAAAACCTCCTTTAATGGAGATCAAATTCAAATATTCCTACGTTCGAGAAATACGCCACTAACAAAAATTCAAATATTCCTTCGTTCGAGAAATACGCTACTGGCAGCGCTCGAATTATAGAGAAAATCAAGAGAGAAGAATCAAGTTCATGGGATATTTATAGATCAAAATCCTCTCTCTTCTTGATAAGCAAATACATCAAGAAGATCCACAAAACCTCCTTTCATGGAGATCTTCAAATATTCCTACGTTAGAGAAATACGCCACTAACGATCCTCGAATTATGGAGAAATTCAAATATTTCAACGTTCGAGAAATACGCTACTGACAGCATTCGAATTATAGAGAAAATGAAGAGAGAAGAATCAAGGGAGGAACAGATTTGTACCCATATTCTTGATCAATAAAATTATTGTTTCTTCATATTTTTGTTTGTGGTTAAAACTTATTTTTCATGAATTAAATTATGTTGGAGACAAATTAGCACGCCCAGTGGGACCAAATCTGTCCTTCATCTCTTCTCTCATAAATCATATCTCCAAATCTGTAGTCGCATCAAGATGAAAGCTCTATGAAAGCTCTATGGGTACTTCAAGACTCATCATCAAGTCTACAACACTTCGATAAGGCTTGAAGTAGGGGGCATTTGTAGACATCTAAAATTTTGTAGACTTCACAAAAAGAATTCAAATTCTGTTAGAGTTCTTAGAGTCTAGTTTACCCTAAACCCTGAATTATGCAGGGCAAATATTCCATTAAGGAGGCATCTCCAGTATCCTACAAATTCACGAAATATTCACAAAGAGATCAACGATCTTCAAAGTTTCAATAAGTTCATGGGATATTTATAAATCAAAACCCTCTCTCTTCTTGATAATCAAATACATCAAGAAGATCCACAAAACCTCCTTTCATGGAGATCAAATCCAAACATTTCTACGTGCGAAAAATACGCCACTAACGACCCTCGAATTATGAAGAAATTCAAATATTCGTACGTTCGAGAAATACGCAACTTACAGCGCTCGAATTATAAAGAAAATCAAGAGAGAAGAATCAAGGGAGGAACAGATTTGTATCCATATTTTTTATCAACAAAATTATTGTTTCTTCATATTTTTGTTTGTAGTTAAAATTTATTTTTCATGAATTAAATTATGTTGGAAACACTAACTACTATGGTTTTTATTCCTACTGAATTCCTAGAAGATGCATAGCAAGTATTTATGTCCCAAAGGTAAATAGAATGATAATTTTACTATATATATTTTAATATAATAAATTTAATATTTTGATAAATATATTAAAAAGTAACTAGTATATAATTAATAAGGTTAAATTAAGAAATAAGTGATAAATTATTTGTTGATTTTCTAAAATGAACATTTATTATATTACTAGTTGACAAGTAAAAGTAGGCGAGGGAAATATTATTTTGTAGAGTTGAACCATTTAGCATTTAACTATAATTTTTCTAAATTATTTTAGATACAAGAAATTGTTATTGATAAATCTTTTATGTATTTTTTTTTCGTATAATAAATTTTTATCTTAAAAATTAGAAACTAGAGGCGGAACTTACACTCAATTTATTTTAATTGGACCTCAAATAGCGCATGCGTGAGAATTAATTTTTCAAGGTTTAAGAATCTACCAACTGACATTAAAATTAGGGAAAACGCGAAGAATTTCATGGAGGGGTGTCCAAGACGGTGGCAATCTTACTTCTCTAGTTTTGAATTTATACGATCTACAACCCCTTAAATCCATTAGTAAATTATATTTAGATATGAAGTTAAGATCTGATTTAATTGAGCATCTGAACTCATTATAAAGTGTTCATTAGATTTTTTCGATTCATATTTTTCTTTAAAAAGAAAAGTTTGAGCGCATTATCAGACTTTTATTAGGTAATTAAGTTAATTTAATAAGGTGGAACCCGTCGACAACTCCAAAAGTTTCAGCGATCTTTCACTTTGAAACCTAAAGTACACGATTTTCATTTTTGACACCTCAATTAATATATCAATATGTCACTTTGACATTTTTTGCACAATCAACAAACATATCTATAGTGCATGTATTATACGTGCTATAACAAGTAAAGGAACCAATTATAAAAGGACATTTGTCATTTTTATAAAAATAATTTATAATTTATATATAATTAATTTAAATTAAGAAAATACTAATAACCTCACCTCCACCCTATATCATCTTCCTAACCACCCCACCCTACCCCACCTCATATCATCTTCCTCAACCCACCCCACCCCCAAATTGTTTGTTGCCACCCCCTCTCCCAAATTGTCTTCTTCCACCCACCCCCAAATCGTTTGACGCTACCCCCATACCTAAATTATCTTCTCCCACCCTCCCCTACCCCCACCCATCTACCCACCCCCTCCAATTTATCTTCTTCAATCCACCAACCCCCACCCCCAACAACTGCAACAACTTGACCAAATTGACATTAAATTCACAACAAATTGACAATAAATTGACAAGTGCAACAATTTGATCGTCAATCCCCAAATCCCCCGCAACAAAAGCCCGATCAAATTGAAAATAATTTTTCAACCCCCATTCAAGTTGACAACAATTTGGTCTCAGCAAAAACAAGTTGTTCGAAAAAATTAATGAAAGCCAAAAATATTTTTTATTCTTGTCTTTCTATTTTCTATTTTAATTCTTCTAGTGATGCATTGGAGAAAACGACTGAGGGTGGGGGAGTAAGCGAGGGTTGGGGGTGGGTGGGCTGGAGAAGAAAAATTTAGTGGGGGAGGGGGTTAATTATAATCCTTTTTTTATAATTATTTGAGTTAAAATAATTTGCTTAATAGTGTTTTTCGTTCTAATTTATTTCAGATTATTCGTCTGGAAGAAAAAAAAAGCTTCCCATATTTAGGGGCGAACCTACGTTATAATTTGGGGTGCTCCGACATTCACTAAACTCGATGCGGAATAGGTATAATTACATAGAAAATATATGAAAATAGGTATAAAACATATAAAAGCACAGTCTAACAAAAAGTTGGTTAGGTGCACTGACATTTAGGTTGATCTTAAGGTGATTTACTGGAAGTGTTGCCTCGGGTTCGAACCTCTGAGGTCATTTTTTTTCTCAGCTTTTAAATTCCTTAAACCCCCACTATCCTTAAATTTTGGGTCTGCCACTGCCCACTTTCGATATTAGATCAAATTAATGAATGATATCAATTTTATTTTTACAAGTGAATTTTATAAATTATATGACTAGTTATTATTCAATTTTAGATTCAATTTTATAAATTATATACTAGTTAAATTAATTTTCTAAATTATATGACTAGTTAAATTTTTATTTTAGATTCAAAATAGTTTTTATTCACCCAACTAAATCAATTAAATTGAATATTATTTGTAAACCTGATTAGAGAGGACATACCCCTAAATGTATATCTAATTCTTAAATTTCTCCTAATAATTTTATCATTAAATAAGTTTAAGATTGGTAAAAATGATGAATAAAAATAAAGAAGAAGGTATAAATTAATGAGGGTGAGTTAATATATTGTTTGTGGGCCAACTTGGACGCCACATCAGCTGAAAAATACCTTCCACGAGCCTTCAGGCAAGTGTAATACACGCACCATGCCAGCTATGCAAAAGGTGTCATAATGACACAGTTGGATGTTAGTTGAGGTGCCAAAAATGAAAATCATCTGCTTTAGGTTCCAAAGTGAAAGATTACTGAAACTTTAGGGGTCTGTCGATGGGTACCATCATTTGATAATATATGTATCTTTTTTTAACTATACATATCAATCTCAACTGGAAAAAAATTCTGAGATTTTACGACTTATTGAGGCTCATATGTATAATTAAAATAGATAATATATTTCATATATATTTTAAATAATCAATTTATCTACACAAGATTTTTGATAATACATGCATAGGCTTTTCTAAAATTTGAACCAAAAATATCAAATATATTATGAAAAATAAAGTAGAGAAGAACAAGAGTAGTGAGAGTAATTTTTATTTCTCTTGAGGGATTCTCTTGGTGATTTTTTACAATGAGAAAAGCCTTCTATTTATATGGGAAATTACTCCTAGTTTCTCTCTAAAAGATAGATATTTCATATCCTAATAGATATCAAATAGATCTTGATAGATCTTATCTATATTCTCAATAGACATTCACTATAATGTAAATACATTTATAACACATCCTCTTGAAAGTCTAATTGATAGATAATGTGCCTCGTTAAAACCTTACTAGATAAAATTCAGTGAGAAAAAATCTAGTGAAGGAAAAAGAGTATACTTCTCTAACAATACGCATATAGGCTGCCTCATTAAAACCCTTGCAAGGAAAACCAAGTGGGACAGAACCTTGTAAGAAAAAAAGAGTACAACCCCTCTAATAAGAACATCTTTGAACCTTTGCATCCCGATCCTGTGCACTATCTTCTTAAAAGTTGTAATTGGGGGAGACTTGATGAATAAATCAGCCACAATGTCGCTTAGACGAATCTATTGCATGTTAATATCACCATTCTTTTATATCTCATGTATGTTAGAAAGCTTTGATAAAGTGTATTTCGTTCTATCTCCTTTATGAATCCTCCATTAAGATGTGTTATACATGTTGCATTATCTCCGTATAAAATTATGGGTACATTGTCATATTTCAAGCAATATTTTTCTCAAATGATATGTATCATGGACTTCAACCATACACATTCTCGGCATGCTTCATGAATAACTATTATCTCAGCATGGTTCGATAAAGTGGCTAAATAGACTGCTTTGTATATCTCCAAGATATGACAGTATCCCCACATATAAACATATCGAATATTTAAGATCGAGATTTATACGGGTTAAATAAATACCCAGCATCAGCATAACTAACAAGATCGGTACTACAATCTTTAGAATAAAATAAGATCATGTGTTTGATCTCATTTCAATGTCTCAGTAGGAACAGAACTATATCTTGCTAACAAATTAACCGAAAAAAGCTATCAAACCTTGTAGTATTTGCAATATACATTAGTACATCAATTGTACTACGATATGGTACTTCATAACCAATTTAATTCGGTATATTTCTCATTTCAGCAAATAATCCATTGCTTTTGAAAACTCTTCAAGAGTTCCAATATTTTTCATGTTATAAGCTTATCTAATATAAGGATTATAAATAAGTTTCTCATAAACTTTTATATGCTTCAAACATTTTGAATCCTTAAAAGGTTTCATATAAATTTTGTCAAGCGACAATATTCAGCATATCATATGCGATATTTTCAAGTGTCTGAACTGCAAATCAAATATCACTTGATAAATGTTTCTACGCCAGCATGCTTAAATAAACGTAGAATTCAGATCCTCGCAATCTTTTACAATATTGCGCTAATATTGCATCAAGTATATTGTCGACGATATCGGTTCACAGTGTGACATAACAATTTTAGATCTAATCACTTCATTATTTTCAGGTACTTGAACCTCTCATAAGTTTCATGAAGTGTTATGTCATATACTCTTCAAGAGCATATTGTTTTCTTATTATGATCATTTGCTCCTTATTCTTTTCAAGGATTATTTACTTTGGAACCGATTGGTCTACCACGCTTCATGCATGAGTAGACTTTGTCCTTTGGGATCACAAAATAGGAGCATTTACAGCTTAAATATGAGATGTTTTCGATATTTGATTTGAATTATCTTTTGAATGGGGATCTGATGATAATTCCTAACATATTTCTTAGCTCCTTATAATCTTCCCCTTATGTTAGGAAACTAACATACATACATCCTCAATCTTCTTTGAGGAATCCATCATTTTGCATCATGGTATATTCATTAATCATATACTGCATATCAAAACTATTAAATGGAATAGTTGATTCCTGACCGTGAACCAATTGAGAGGAAAGAAATAATCATAATATATTAGTCTAATGCATACAAGTGTTATTGTATCCAACATATTATATTTCAGACCAACACATGAAGTTTTGTACTCATTAGCGATGGTTTAGATATTTATCGAAGGCATTCAACGTCAAACCATCGTCATCAAGATGAACTGTCTTGATTACACAATCTGAAAGTTATGCTATTGACTCAATTTTATTGAGCAAACAACTTTATAAATGTCAAACTGCAGGTTGACAATAAACGTATAAGTGATCATCTTATATCGATGCATCTTAATAGATCACATGACTGGTGAACGGACCTATATTCACCTGTTATATTTTTTTAAATTTTGAGGGATCAAATCCCAACATTAGTTGGTCCAACCAACTTATCATGAGAACAAGCAAAATTAAAATTTCCTGAAGAATTTTCTAATTTTTCAATATACGTTTAATACTCACTAAGCACATCTTTGGGATGTCGCAATCGTTCATGTCAATTTATGAACTTTTATACTAGTAAACTCCAAGTTTACCATGGCATGTACTTTTTTCTTTAGTAAATTTCAAATTTACTATTACATGCAATAAATTTCAGATTTACTACTTTAGAAGTAGATTTCAAAATAACTCTTCTCAGTTATTCTGCCTCATTCGGAGGTGAGTTGTGATACCATCACAATCAAGTGCACGTTTGTATTGAAACAATCGAAATCCTCATTCCCCAGAAATGTAATATGATTGTACCTTAAGTCTACCAAATTTTGATAGCTTATAACCTTTTTCATGATATTGTTACTTTAGGAGCAAACTGAGGCTTACCTATAATATAGAGAACTTTTCTCCAACATATATTTAATTATTGAAAAATAACCATCACTTGCCTTCTTTCAGACATATTATGTATTGCTACCACATTCATTTTAGAGAATTGATCATATTCAATGTCTTTTCACTAAAAACACATTATTTTGCCTTAGCCATCATTGTATCACTAATATGGTGCACTGAGATTCAAACTCAACGTCTTATCCATATAAAGACGTCTTAAGCTATAAATCAATGAGCCTTAAACCCAACATTTTATCACCCGTTTAAATAATATTATTCTTCAAGAACCAATTTTAAAGTATAAATGATTTCAAATCATTACTTTCCCTCAGATCGATCAAATTCAACAATAATTATACTATTAATAGTAAAATACAAATAATTAAGGAATTAAAAAAATATTTTTATTAGGTTTTCTTTAATACCAAACAGTACCCACATGCTAAAATATCTTGGCAGGACATGATTCTCTTGATAAATTGATACAAGTGTACTTGACTGTATTAGATTGTTGCTCTTGATTCTATGAGACATCTGAATGATACTTATTTAAAGGAAAACAATGTTCCTTGACTTGAAGGTATCTTTCTTTGGAAATTTTATCACCATTTTGGTGGTGTCCAAGGCTCACCAACGAGACTCGTGGTTTTAATGCGACTGCACATATACTTACCTGGTAAAAAATATAAATGATGATTAGAGACTCGTGTTGATAATATATTATAAAAATAAAGTAGAAAAGTATAAGAGTAAACTTATTTTTCTTGAGGGATTTTCTTGTTGATTTTTTACAATGAGAGAAACCTTTAATTTATAGAAAAATACTTCTACTTTCTCTCTAAAAGATTCTAATAGATATCAAATAGATCTTATTTATATTCTTAATAGACATTCACTATAATATAAATACATTTATAACAAAATAAGAATAATTTATAATGTTAGTTGCTCAACCATCAACCAAAGTAGATCTTACTTCAAATATTCAAATAAAATTTGTTCGTAACTTCAAGGTGGTAACTGTATTGAGACTTGTTTTTCCTTAGTTGGAAAATGGAAGACATGGGAAATTATCATTTAAAATGTTCCTCCAAAATATGAATAAAAGTTTGACCATGTATAGACTAGGGAAAAAATAAAGCTAAGAGTTAGGTCTACGTATCTGACTGTCTCCAAAACCCTTTGATTACAAAACAGCAGGCAGCCATACGTGAGCTGCTCAAAGTTTCCTACGTGAACTCCTCCCCTAATTTGACTTTGTTGAAATTATAGGACAATTTCATATGTGATTGTTCGAGAAGAGTCAAGCTATTATACACAGTTTTATTTTAATTTTTTAAAAAAGTTATTTTTACTTGAACTATAACCTCCTCACGTGACGATGACCTCTCTTTGTTGAAGCTATTCCTCACTTTTAAGCCGCTTGATCATATTGCTTCATATATCCAACGGTGCAAATATTTTGTACTTTCTTTATTTATTTTTACTTGTCACATTTTAATTTATCACATCCATTAAAAAATAATTAATAACATAAATATTTTATCATAATACTCCTATTAAATGATGTTTACATTGTGTCTTGAAATTAATTTTAAAAAAATAATTATTATTAAGAATAAAAAAAATATATTTTTTATCTATTAAAATTAACATGTAAAAGTAAAAATATAAATAAAAAATTAATAGCAAGTAATATGAACGAAAAAGTATTAGGACGGGTTGAAAAAAAGAGAAAATAAAATAATGAAATAAAAGATTCTCCTAACACTAAATTGTTTTTCCTCTAAATATCTTGAGATCCTCATTTGTTCCATGACCGGGTCTTTTGGTCTCCCCTTTTACACCACAAACACCAAACCAACACACACACAAAAAAAAAAAAAAAAAAAAACTTTAACCAAACAAAAAAGCAGAGAAAAGTAAAAGCATAGGTGTTGAAAATAAATTCCCTTTGCTTACATTCATCATTACTAGTATTATTTTTGTGTCTTTTACACCCCCCTAAAGAGCTAATTACTTCTCCTTTTTTTTCTGTCTCTTATTATTTTTCACATTTCATTTCTCTTCTTCATCTCTCTCGTGCAATCATTTCATTTCCACCTTTCCACAGCCAGAAAGAAAGAGAAAGAAAATTACAAAAAATAAAAGAGATATTATTTTTTAAGCCGACCACACCGGGAGATCATATAGAGAGAGATTATGACAATTATGTACTCTTCTGGGGGTCAATGGCCATTTTTCACACAACCAATCTCTCATTTCCCCCAATTTTCCACATCTTTAAATGTAACATTTTTTTTCTAAATGGGTCCTTCATTTTATTGGTGAGTTTATCTATTTTTAACTTTGCCTAGAAGTCTTGTTTCTTACATGAGAAGCCTTGCATGTTGTGCCACATTTCTTGATAATCACCTTCTATAAAAGAATCCAAGAAAATATTGAAAGATATCTCAACAATTTGAATATGGGAGACTTATCTCCTGAAAAGAAAACAGGTTGTGGCCTGTTAAATGCTGTTTTTGGAAGAAGAAACATTTGGACAAAAAGATCAACATCCACAGGCTCACTTCCTACACAAAATTCCAACAATGTTAACAATATAACGCGATCTTCTAGCACTCAAAATTCTAAAAAGCATCGTAATGGCTCCAACGAGGCCTTTTTAGACACTCACGATAACCAACTGGAGAAACAAGCTGATAGGATCATCCCAAGGCCTAATCCGAACCAATCCAAGGCTGCGGTAGCAGCTCAGAATAAGGTTAATTTTCAAGGTGCACCTGTTTATAATCAGCAGAAAAATAATGGTGCCGGGGTACAAGGATATAATAATCAAGGAAGAAAAGTACCACCAGCCTCAACAGGATTATCAGGAGAGCTTGATAACATGATCCAAGACCATCAAAGATCAAAGGGTGCTAATACATTAGTCCGTGCATCGTCTAGCAACGTGATGCTGTTTGGTAATTTGGGTAACATTAGGCAGCAAGGTGGGGGCAATGGTACTGCTCCCACAACAACTTCAACAGCTAATCATGTTCTTGATTATTTACCAAAAACAGCTAAAGAAGAACCACCGTCGCCACCACCACCACAACCACAAAAATCTCAGATTGGGAAATATCCAACTAGTGTTATGGGTAACGTGGTAAGGAACCAGGGCGATCACATGCAGGGGAAAACAGGGGGCTCTGTTTCCCTTTGCCGCGCTCTGTCCACAAGAATGGACCCTGAGCAATTAAAGATTCTTGGAAATGAGGATTACAAGAATGGAAGATTTGCTGAAGCTTTGTCCTTGTACGATGCTGCAATTTCAATTGATCCCAATAAGGCTTCTTATCGTAGCAACAAATCCGCTGCTTTGACCGCTTTAGGAAGGCTCCTTGAAGCCGTTTTTGAGTGCAGAGAAGCTATCACAATTGATCCTCGTTATCAAAGAGCTCATAATCGTTTAGCCACCCTATGTGTCAGGTAAATGTACATATTTTTTCGGCTAATTTTCATCGTGAATATCATGATCCTATTTTCATTAGAATTACAATTATCTAAGATGACTGCCTTTTTTTGCGTTTAGATTAGGAGATACAGAGAAGGCTATGTACCATTACAAACAAGCAGCATCAGAAGCTGATCCTGATGTTGTGACAAAGGTTAAAAATATTCAAATTCATCTCAACAAGTGTACCGAAGCCAAGAGGCAAAGAGATTGGAACACTCTTCTTAAAGAATCCGCCCTCGCCATATCGGCTGGTGCTGATTCTGCATCCCAGGTTAACTATTTTACTGAATAAACCACAAGCATTTGTTGCACTTTGGGTTATTGTTTTTGGTAAAATATGTTGTCATGAACTAATTTCTCTTCTTGATGGGAAACAAAAAAGATATTTGCTTTGAAAGCCGAGGCTTTGGTGAAGCTCCATAGATACCATGAAGCAGATCAAACTCTAAAGAATGGTCCGAATTTCGATATTGATGAATGTATAAAGTTCTTTGGCCCTATTGGTAATGCTGGATTGCTAGTCATTCAAGCTCAAGTTGACATGGCTGCTGGCAGGTTAGTTAGTATTCATATTTATAGTATTCAAACCATTCAACATTTCACAGCCCCATCTTTTAAATAGAAAATGACAAAAACGTATTCAATCTGGGTCATAGTTGTGGTCCTAAAGATACCATAACCAGACAAGAACAATAGGTGATTTCTTCCCATCTGTGTTATTTTTGCTCAACAAGGTTATCTGGTACCTCTTGTTGGTGAGAGGTGGCACATATCGTGTGAAATTAGTCGAGGTGCGCACAAGTTGGTCCGAACACCACAGTTAAAAAAAACCCAAAAAATTAATAAAAGAAAATACAATAACCAAGATTTGGACAGAAATTGAAGACTTAATTAATATTGGATTGTTGTAAACAAATAAAGTGTTTGATTCAGCTAACAACGCAACAGGGAAATGCTTGTAGGAGAAACCAAAAGAAGAGTACTTGAGTACACGTATTTGGTCGTTAGGTTCAATTTGACATATGCTAATCACCCTCAATCAAGAGTCGTGCTTGCCAATTTTTTGAACTCACACTAATCTTCCTTTCGAACTCTTAGTTTGATATAGTCAAATTAACCTATAGACTTTACATGGCCAAATCAATCAAGCTTTGAGAATCGATTTCCAAAGATTTCAATATATTGCTTATTTTATATTCCCTCAATGGACGATTGTCTTGCATAAAATAGAAAATGACATAATCTATCAATCAATTATGTCTCAATATCAAAATAACTGAATTCAGTATATTAATGCTAAACAATTGACAGTGGTTACTCGTTGGCTTATTATGATTGTTATGTCACAGGATCGATGATGCCTTAGCAGCGGCTCAACGAGCAGCGCAACTAGATGGGAACAACAAGGAAGTGAACACGATGGCAAAGAGGACAAGGGCAGTAGCAAGTGCTAGAGAAAAGGGCAATGAGCTCTTCAAAGCTGGAAAATATGCAGATGCTATTGTTGCTTATGGTGAAGGCCTAGACCATGACCCACACAACTCAGTCTTATTGTGCAATCGAGCAGCTTGCCGGTCAAAACTTGGCCAATTTGAGAAGGCACTTGAGGATTGCAAGATTGCCCTTAATATCAGACCATCTTTCACCAAAGCTAGGTTGAGGAAGGCTGATTGTTACTTTAAGGTGATTTTTAATTTTCCTTATGCTTTCACAATAGTTTGAACGTGTGAAGAATTACAATAACACATCTCTATAACAACATTTCACTATAACAATCATATTTTCTATGAAATAGATCTTTCATAATATGTTATAATATATTATATGTTCTCTGTAACAACATTTTGTTATAAGAGCTAAAAAATTATACTTAATTGTAACAAAGACTTATGGAGAGGTTTGATTTAGTTAAAAATACTTTTATTGAACAATCATGATATGACATGTCCATAGTAGCTACGTCCCTTAAATTAGTTGGCCTATTAGTTGAACACATTTAACGAATCATAATAAATAAGCTTGTTTGGATAGCAAGAAGACACTATTTAACTTCTCTAAGTTTTATTTTAAGAACAAAATATATACTTTGTGTCATGAATCATTAGCAGCTATCCTGTATTGACATGGTCACGGTGCTCAACGCGTTGAACACGTACGAATCAATACAGAGTCATAGTTGACTATCCTTAATCTATAACTGGAAAATAAAACGCTAATAAATTTTTTCTTTTATTAAAATAGTGGAAGATTTTGATGTGCATTATTTTGTATGTGATGTATATATTCATATACCAGATGGGAATTTGGGAAGCATGCATACAAGAATGTGAAACGTTGATGAAGGAGACCCCAGAAAATGAAGATGTCGCGCAGATGATTAAGGATGCCCAACAACAACTCAAAAAATGAGGAATTTTCCAAAGATGTGAAGAGCATAAACACCACCAATGACATTTATAGTTGTCATTAATTTGTCAATCTCCATAACAAATAATTGAACGGTATCATCACTTGTTTGTTCAATTCCAGGCCCTCCATAAAAGGAAAAAGAAATGGTCAAAAATAGAAAAATACCATGAGGAAAGAAATGGAGGGGAGGGGTTAAGTGAGAATGGGAGAAAACCAAAGGAGAATTAAGAGGCTTGAGTTAGATAATAGGAATTGGTAGGCTATATTGGCTCATCTTTAGGAACAAAACAAAGAAAAAGAAAGAAAGAAATTCATTAGGGTGCTTTGGGACAAAAAATTAAAGCACGATTTTTAGCGAACGATAACAATTCTTTTACATTTATTGAATTTTCTTAATAGTATGGAATTATTTTTTTTTACGATGGTTTCCTTGACTTTTTCTCCATTTTACCATGTCTTTTTCCTTCTCTTCCGCTCATAAAAACAAAAACTACCCCCCCCCCCCCCCCCCCCCCCCCATCTTAAAATATTTATGATATTTTTCATTTATACACTTCTTAAAAAAAAAAAATTCTCTTACATAGAAAAGCGGTGAAAGCAGGTGGAGGTCGTCTTATCAGCTTCTGTCGTCTCTTCTTTATATCACAACTATATAAGACAAAGGGAGTAACATATATTATTTAAAAATTAATTAGTAGCAATTACTATGAATCACAATAATTAACAATTGAAAATATGTAAAACTATATATAATTTTTTTAATATAGTTATGTAAAATTTCATCAGTGTGACATAAATTGGGATAGAGAGAGTATCATATATTATCTGAATGTTACTAGAAGTATTATAAATTATAATAATTAACAACTTTAAATATTTAAAAATTATATAAAAATATTAAAATTATACAAAAAAAATGATTGACTCTCCAAATTTTATGAGTGTCACATAAATTGAAACGACATGAGTAACATATATCATCTAAATTCTATATTAAAAAAAGTATTATATATCATTATAATTAATAATTTTAAAAAAATTTAATTGATTCTCAAAAATTTATCTATATCACAAAAAGGATAACATACGTTGGATCCGTGCAAGCATGGGCTCTTGTATCTAGTTATATATTAGGAGGGTGTTCAATTATTTTACTCTTATTATGTCTAAAGATATAATCTGTCCCCATTAAATATTTACGCAATATATTCATATGTCATAATTGAGGTGTTTGTAATTTTTAAAATTACTTACTACTAAGAATAAAATAAAAAATACAAAGTAATAATTAATTTTATTTTAAATTTTTAAAATGAAAAATATTTTAAAATAATATTTTTAATAAGATGACAAGTATTTTGAGAGAGATAATACATAAATATGACTCTAAACTTGACTCCAAATTATAACTTTGACCTTAAACTTTAACAGTGCACAAATATGACCTTTAACTATTCAAAACTGCACAAATATGACCTTCGATCCTATGTGGCAAAACGCGTGTTCAACACGCAAAACTGGGTGCGTCCAGCTTAAAATCTAAGGGCATAAGACATAAATATGACCGTAAACTTTAACAATGCACAAATATGACCTTTAACTATTCAAAACTGCACAAATATGACTTTTAAATGACTTTTCACTATTATTTTTTAATTATTTTCGGCTCAAAGATGAAAATGGCATCTAATTTCTTTTGTCGTTACGAAAAAAAAAACAATATTGAAGATTTATTAGTTAGGTGGGTCAGCGTTATACGAAAAAATCGTGCAGGTATGTATATATATTATAAAGCAGAGGATGAATTTAAGTTATATAATATATCTAAATATAATTTATTTAAATATTAAATTAAAGATAAAACTATACTAATAAAAAAAATTATTGTTTTAATAAAACATTATTAAATTAACGTTATTAAGGATAGCAGTAGTAGTATATTAAATTAACGTTATCAAATTAATGTTATTACAATGTTATTAAATTAACGTTATCAAAACGTTATTAAATTAACGCAGGGGCGAACCTACGTGGTTGCAATGGGGTTCACCCGAACTCCTTTAGTAAAAAAATTACGTTATATATATAATGTAAAAAATCTATATTTATGTACGTATATTAATGTTGAACCACATGAAACAAGGCACTTAGATAGCCCAGTGGTGTTATTTGCTCTTCTTGGACGCTTCATTTAGCCTACTGCGCGGGTTCAATTTTTTAATTAAAAAAAAGTTAGGTGTTGCTGCTATAGAAATAAATAAAAAATTTATAATAATAATAAAAACGACGCTGTTTTAACACAAAAAATAAAACTTTGATAATGCACAAATATGACCTTTAACTATTTAAAACTGCACAAATATGACCTCCCTCCAAGTCAGCCCTTTTAACGGCGTGGCATCGTGTGATTGGATTACCTTTCCACGTAGGCGCGAGTGAAATTCACGCACGGGGTTGCAAAATCGGAGGTCATATTTGTTCAGAATTTGAATAGTTAAAGGTCCTATTTGTGCACTATCAAAGTTTAAGGTCAAAGTTATAATTTGGTGTCAAGTTTAGGGTCATATTTATTTATTATCTCATTTTGAGATGGGGGAAGAATATACATACATACATACATACATATATATATATATAGAAGAGTCTTGGAAGTAGGTTAAGGTCGCCATACCTGCATTTAAGGGCAATTTTGTCTTTTCACTAAAGTATCCAGCCATTCCTAACGACACGTATCACTTTTTCTTGTTATTGTTTTCCTCTCCTCTGGTTGTCAACATTCTTTTTCATATTCATTTGCTTTGATTATCTCCAAAAATTACAAGTTAGATTTATGAAACTCTTACACCTAAAAATTCTTGAACGTGAAACGGAGTTTCGAATGACTATTTTTAAGCTCGATTTTACTCTACTCAAGGTAGTTTTATAGTTAAGATAAAACCACGAAAAAAACATATATTTTTTCTGCAATTCTTCACTACAAGAAAAGTTCTTATTACATGGGGATTTTCATAAGAATAATGTGGTAAAATCCCCAAGTAATTTGATTACCTGCAGATTTTCTTACCAATTAGAATCCAAATGAAATACCTTCATAGATAATTATTACCTGCGGATTTATAAAATCCCTAGGTAATTTAGCTGCGGATTAAAATTTTTAGGTAATTTAGCTGTGAAAATAAAACCGCAGGTACATTATTTGTGATTAACTATCAAAATTTTGCATAAATTATTTGGTAAAATTTCATAAAAAGGGGATTTTACTATCAAATTTTCACGAAAAAATTCACAAATTATTCCCCGTGAAAATTCCCAAGTAAATCCGAAGGAAGTTTAGAGGTGAAAATTCCTAATTAATAAAAGAAAATTTCTTACGGATATTTATGAAACTATTTCGCAAGAAAATTCATATGAAATACCCCAAGTAAATCCGCAAGAACAAATTTTTTCAAGAAAATTTTCATGAATATTTAGCATGCACATCCCCATCAAAATTCTCAAGTAAAAATTCACACATGAATTACTAGAAATATTTCACAATTAATCAAAAATCTATTTAAAACTTTCAATAATTCTCAAAAACATCATTCAATACAAATCTAATGTAAACCATTAGAGCTAACAAAAAACATAATTCAAAACATCCACATCAATAATGTATGATTCTTAAATGGTCCAAAACAAAATATTTCAAACTTGAATCCTCAATAAAACTATCAACCATCAGGGTCAAAATCACTTTCATCCATGTTATCACGATTATAATCACTTTCATTCACGTTGTCAAAGTCATCATCACTTTCATCGTCATAAGCTTGGTTGTCTTCTTGAGATGGGTGTTCATCATTTGAAGATGATTTCTTGTATACATGCTTCATCAACAAGTCCAATTCCTTTCTTATCCTCCTTTCACAATTGATGCACTTTGAGCAGCTAATATTTCTTGTTTCTTTCTTTCAAACTCATTCTACATAAGAATATGTTAATTCAGACTATAAAAAGTGCTAAAAATATATTATATGCATAAATTATATGACATTATAGTATCAAATGAAATCATAATAATCAACAAATATAAACATGTATATATTAGCATATAAAGTATCATAAACTCAAAGTTGATTTTTCAGATTATTGTGACTATTGTTATGACTTGTTCTATTAAGATAACAGAGGATGAAACTGAAAGAATAAGAAAACAATAGGAAGGGTTCAAGAAGATTTACTCAATGAGAAATTCTCAAAGCAGAGATCTTTTCATATAACCAAACATATTTATTTTGTAACTATACTTTATTATTTTCAAGTTATTACTACACATTTCAAGTGACAATACTTATTCATTTCAAGTCACAAGTTCACAATTTCAAGTAACTACTTAACCATTTTCATGTCACAAGTTCGCACTTTCAAGTAACTACACTTAATTAATTTCAAGTCACTACACTTAATAATTTTTAAATAACTTATTCACATTTCAAGTCACTAGTATACATCTCAAGTCACTACACTCAAATCATTTTCAAATAGCTAATTGACATTTCAATTCACTATACTTAACCATTTTCAAGTCACTGCACTTAACCATTTTCAAGTCACTAGTACACATTTCAAGTCAGTACACTTGACCATTTTCAAGTAACTAATTCAAATTTCAAGTCACTACACTTAACCATTTTCAAGTCACTAGTACACATTTCAAATCACTACACTTAAACCATTTTCAAGTAACTGCTTCACATTTCAAATAATTATACTTAACCATTTTCAAGTAACTACTTCACATTTCAAATAACTATACTTAAATCATTTTCAAGTCACTACACTTAATCATTCATTTCAAGTCACTATATTTAACCACTTTCAAGTAACTAATTCACATTTCAAGTAACTACACTTAACCATTTTCAAGTCACTAGTACACATTTCAGGTCACTATACTTAACTATTTTCAAGTAACTAAGCTAAACTATTTTCAAGTCACTAGTACATATTTCGAGTCACTACACTTAATTATTTTAAATTCACTAGTATACATTTCAAGACACTACATTTAGTTATTTTCAAGTCTCAAGTTCATAATTTCAAGTAACTTAGTTCACATTTCAAGTGACTACACTTAACCATTTTCTAGTCACAAGTACACATTTCAAGTCACTACACTTAACCACTTTAAAGTCACAAGTGTACATTTCAAGTAACTACACTTAATCATTTTCAAGTCACAAGTTCACAATATCAAATGACTACACTTAACCATTTTAAAGTCACTAGTATACTTTTCAAGTCACTACACTTAACCATTTTAAAGTCACAAGTATAAATTCCAAGTAACTACACTTAGTCATTTTCAAGTCACAAGTTCATAATTTCAAATGACTACACTTAACCATTTTCAAGTAACTAATTCACATTTCAAGTAACTACATTTAACCATTTTCAAATAACTTAATTTACATTGCAAGTCACTGCACTTACAACATTTTCAAGTCACTAGTACACATTTCAAACCACTACACTCAACTATTTTCAATTAACTAATTCACATTTCAAGTCACTATACTTAATCATTTTCAAGTAACTATACTTTATTATTTTCAAGTTATTAGTACACATTTCAAGTGACTACATTTAAGCATTTTTAAGTCACAAGTTCACAATTTCAAGTAACTACACTTAACCATTTTCAAGTCACAAGTTTGCAATTTCAAGTAACTACACTTAATCATTTTCAAGTGTCATTACAACTTGAAAGTGTGAAACTGAAGATGAAAACGAAGATGTTGATCAAACATATCATTACAAACAAAAAGTACAGCCTGATGTGAAGATGCTACATAATCTGCAGAAATTTGTAACAGAAATAACAAAGAAATTATCAATAAATAATGGATCCATGTACTGAGTTACTGTGTTTATGTTTATAGTTTGAAACTTCTTGAACTTTACCCTTAGCTTCCTAAAGTCAATGTCTTTCCTTGCAGTTTCTCATGACAACGAATTCCAGCAACCACTTAATTACTATAATTGTCACAATAATTAACACAGACAACAATCTTAGCTTGCAGTAAAGTCCAATTCTGTTTGCATATTGTGAATCTAAATGACTACAGTTCATCTTGTTTGTCAGTCAAGGCATAAATACAAACAAGAAGCATTTACACAGATTAATGTAACAGCCAGTTTACCTCATCTTCAGCAGCGCAATGATACTTATATACAATTTTCAGGAGCTCTAATCGCCTGCTAAGATCACGAACTAATTCAACGCTTTGTGAGCCATTATTCGATGCCTCCACAGCTACACGACGGATATCAGCAAGCTCAAGTACAATAGCCTTATGAGAAATAACAAAAAAAAGAATAGGTGTGTCAACCAGTTTCACACCAGAGGGCAACAAGTCTAGTATGTCCACATCCTTTTCGGGTTCTCCTACATCGTCCATTAGCAGATGTATCAGTAGTGCTACAACTACCACTATCATCAATGGAAACAGAGACCAAAGGGGAAGCTTCAACATTGATGGTCAATGGACATATAATGGCAAGATTAGCTTCTTCTTTCTTTTAATTAAGGCCTCTTCAGTGCCTCTTTTAGTTCAAAGTTTATTTTGTCAACGTTTAATTAAACCAATTTTTATCACCATAATGAGATAACTCCACCGCAACTTCAGTGGTATTAGCTAGATAACCGTAGCTTACACTAGACCATGGAGAAGAACAAAAGCTATGACAAAGCAATACCAAAATCCTATTTATTCACAGTCGACTACACAACAACAATGAAAGGCAAAAGGATTAGAAAAATGGAGAAAGAAAACATATACTTAATGTTGGAGATTTCTCCGGCTGTATGGTTGTCGGCTGTTTGGTGGTGATGAAGGGTGTCGCCGGCTGCTTGGTGGTTGTCGGCTGCTGTTTCAAGCGGTTGTGGTGCGGACAGCTTGGCCAGCTTGTCGCCGGCAATGGCGACGATGAGGGGTGATTGTTGGCGGCTGTTTCACGCGGCGATGATGCGGACAGCTTAGCCAGCTTGTCGCCGGCGATGGCGACGATGATGAAAGCGACCGAAGAGAGCCAGAGAGAAGAGATGCGGCTGAAGTTTTTTAGAGTTAGATTAGGGTTTTGGTTTTTGGGTGTTTTTTATATGAAAAATAAGATTTAATCTCAGTCCTCAATCCTGGTTGTGATTAAAACTGAAAACGAAATTAAAAATTGGATTAAAAATAAACCAAATTGAATTAAAAAATAGGTTAAAATTGACGTCAGTTAGACATAAGATTGGCTAGAATCTAAATAAATTTGAGAAGATAATTGAATTAACCTAGGCTGCTATTTAAATATAATAATAAATTCATAGTAATAATAAATTAAAAAATATATAAAAATTATTATTCTTACAAATGAATTACATATGTCACATAAAAAATATTATATAAAAATTATCAATAATAAATTTAAAATAAATTGAGCATAATAATAATAATAATAATAATAATAAATCAAGGTGACATCTTTTGATTGTTTTCTCTGTGAGATTTCGAGAAAATGAATACAACAACTAATTCGATTTAGTCCCACAAATTAGGGTCGGTGGAAAGTACAGTGTACGCAAACCTTATCGCTGAGGTAAATAGGTTGTTTTTAATAGACCCTCGATTCAAGAAAAATATTCTGAAGTTGTTCAATTTCAAGAAAAATATTAGTGAAAATTGATTTAATATTGATCGTTGATCAAATATGATGAACGATTGAGATTAGAATTGAGGAGATGAGTTAAATTTGGGATTAGATATTGGATTAAAAAAGATTGAATTGGTGATTTCGATTGAGTCAAATCAAACTCAATTGACACAATTGAGTATAAAATGGCTAGAATTTAAATAAATTAGGAAAATTGAATTGAATTAGGTTGGTATGTAATAAATATAGTAACTGTATAAAATTAATATTAAAAAATAAAAAAATTATTATTTTTACTAATTGGGTAGGCTGCTATTTAATAAATGTAGGAAAGACATAATAATAATAATAATAATAATAATAATAATAATAATAATAATAATAATGGACAATATTTGTAAATTATGGGCATGTATAATTTCGGAAATGATTTAATAATTGCGGCATGTAAAATATTATATAATGTAAAAAATAATAATATAAAAATAAACTAATCCGATTTAGTCCCACAAATTGGGGTCCGTGGAGGGCAGTGTACGCAGACTTTACTGCTAAGGTAGATAGGTTGTTTCCAATAGACCTGCAGTTCAAGAAAATAGTCTGAAGCAGTCAAATTTCAAGAAAAAATAGTAAAAGTTGATTTAATATTGGCCGTTGATCAAATATGATGAACGACTGAAATTAAAATTGAGGAGATGAGTCAAATTGGGATTAGAAATTGGGTTAAAAAAGAATTGAATTTGAAATTTTGATTGGATTAATACAATGTATTAATTGTACAAAATCGACGTTGTCTGTTGCTTTTTAAGAATTTATATATTTAATTTAATTTTTTAAAATATAAAAATTATTTATTTATTAGTAAATTAAAATTATCTAATATCGACGGACAGTGTCGTTTTCATAAAGTTAATTTTTATTTTTTTAAACTAAAGCGACACTGTCCGTCGCATTTATTAAAAAATATATAAATTATTTGTTCATTAGTTGGCACAATAATCCGCGAAAAAAGCGACGGATATTAAGACTTGATATAAATGTAATAATAACATAATAATAAAGAGAAAAATAATAAGACTCGATATAAATTTAGTTTAAAAATTAACCAAATTGAATTAAAAAATCGATTAAAATTGACATCAATTAGATATAAAGTTGGCTAGAATTTAAATAAAACTGAGAAGATAATTGAATTGACTTAGGTTGCTATTTAAATATAATCTCTCTCTATATAAAGAAGACTTATAGGCATGCTTATGTGGCATGCCTCATAGACCAAGGAAAATATTTATATTTTTTCTCCTATTTTTGAGTTTTTTTCAATATTTTATAAGTTATTGTATTTGTGAAAAAAAAAAACTGCACATTGATTCATTGAATAAGGAAAATGAATGGCTATTAAGTGGGCAATTCATTTTTGCCTATTCATATTCTATTTTCCCTACTATATATAATCTTCTCATTTTTTGGGAGGGTCTTATGGTATGTTTTTTCTCTTCTTCTTTATTTTTTTAAATTTTATTTTATATCTTTGATTTTATGTATATTATCATCATCTTATAAAAAAGATGTGAAGATGAAATTGTTTGATATGAAGACTTAAGCCAATAATTTATTTTATCAATATCATTGTCATTTAAATTTTTGTAAGATTTATTTTAATTTTCATGATTCAAGTTTTAATTTTTCAGAATTGTTGAACTTTGAGAGGGTCTCATGGTATATTTTTCTTTTTCAAAATATTTTTTATGAGTTAGCCTTACATTAATATGTATTCACGTATGACCTTTTGATGTCCTTTTCTATCTCTTTATAGCATCATTATAAACATATAGCATTTTACAATATTATAATATGTATACGAATGTGTGGCGTAAATCTCATTCTTGAAATGTTTAGTGTTTTGTTGGAATATTTTGTTTTTGATTGACTTTGATTTTGTCAATATTTAAATTTTAATGCAAACTTTGAATATTGATCACAAAGATCTAATCTTTCCCTCTTTTTGCAGGTTACTTACTGTCAAAATAATGATTTGTTCGTAAGTTGGAAATGTTTATCCAATGCAAGGTTTAGTAATGCAAAATACAATTTATTCGGTTAGACATTAAATTTTTCATTTGTTCATAAGTCGAAATTTGTTGTTGGAGGACATGCTCCTTAATCAGTCTATGTTTTATGCAAGGTTTAGTAATGCAAAATACAATTTATTCGGTTAGACATTAAATTTTTCATTTGTTCATAAGTTGAAATTTGTTGTTGGAGGACATACTCCTTAATCAGTCTATGTTTTGAGCTCTTAGTGTAGAAAAATCTTTAGTAGGAGCGATATCTTCGAATAAATCTTATTCGGTGCGAATCCGCATTAATTGGACTCAAATGGAGGTTCCAAATATTGGATGAGAAACTTTTTTTAAAAAAACTTATCGCGAGAGGTTTTTAGGTCAAATGGGTTCATAATTGTCTCATACTGAGATGGTACATACTCTTCAATTTTGTAGAGAACTTAAATGAACTATAAATAAAAATATCAAATTATTGCTCTCCATAGTTTTTACTTGATGTTAGGCACCTCAATGTTCTCTCTTTATAAAGAAAGAGATTTTCTCCATCTTTGTTCCAATATATATGTTACAGGGTTAAACTTTAGTTTTCTTAATTATTGTTACAATTCATTAGCTTGCCATGATGGACATATACTGCTTACATTATTTTATAGCATTCTTCTTTATGTCATTTTTGAAACACTTAAAGTTTTTAAAAAGACAAATATATAAGAGGTGATGTCGCACTTTTTTATGGCCTCCAATTGTATACATGTTTTTTCTTATTGTATTGATATTGTTGTCTCCATTTCACTATATAATGACAACATAATAATCTATTTAAAGTATTTTTATGTTTCTTAGAGAAAATAGCCAAAAGCTCCCCAGCCTTTACCCCAAATCCCAACTACATACTTATACTTTGTGGGGGTCCTATGACCCCGCTGAATTATTTTAAAGTGGAATTATTACCCCTTCCCAAATACTGACAACCAGTCATTTGGAATGTGGTGTGATGCAAGCGCCAACAACCTTTTTACACGTGTTTTTTTAATGTAAAATTAATTTTATTTACTTTATTCTCCATTTTAATCACTTTTCATCATTTTTTCACCATTACTTTTCATCTTTTTTCCTTTTCAAATTTAAATAATTTTTCGATGAACTTGAAGTGAAAAATAATGGAAAATACTGAATTTAAAATTTTCAATGATTTTGTAGTCGAAAATAATAAACAACATCGAATTTGAAATTTTCGACAACCTTGAAGTGGGACAATGAACAATATCATTATTAAATTTTCGACGATCTTAAATCTGGAAACAACGAATAATACCAATTTAAAAAACTTCATCGACCTTAAAGCCGAAAACAATAAACAATACCGAATTTAAAATTTTCGATAACCTTAAAGTCGGAAACAATAGAGCAATTTTGAAATTTTTGACGACCTTGAAGTCGGAAACAATGGGCAATAGTCATTTTAAAATTTACGACGACCTTGAAGTCAGAAATAATGGACAATATCCATTTTGAAACATCCGACAATCTTGAAGTCGGAAATAATAAACGACATCGAATTTAAAATTTTCGACAACCTTGAAGTGGGAAACAATGAACAATATCAATATTAAATTTCCGACGTTCTTAAATTCGAAAACAACGAACAATGTCAATTCAAAATTTTCAACGATCTTCAAGTCGAAAACAATGAATAATACAAAATTTAAAATTTTTGATGACCTTAAAGTCGAAAACAATAGAGAATTTTGAAATTTTCAACGACCTTGAAATCGGAAATAATGGGCAATACCTCTTTTAAAATTTACAACGACCTTGAAGCCGAAAATAATGGACAATATCGATTTTGAAATTTCCGACAATTTTGAAGTTGAAAATAAGGAACAATACCCATTTTGAATTTTCGACGAACTTGAAGTCGGAACCAATCGATTTTGTGCTTGGAGATGAGGAAGATGATAAATTAATCTTGGATGCCATTGATGAGAGTTTTTTATTTGTAAGAAAGAAGAAGAAGAATAAAGAAAAAGAATAATTAAAAATGAATAAAGAAAATAAAGAAATATTAAAAATAATTTTTTAATAAATAATTTACGTTTTCACTCTCTTTAAAGAGAGTGAAACACTCTCTCGCCATGTCAGCTTTCGAGGGGGGGGGGTAATAATTTCACTTTAAAATAGTTCAGAGGGGTCATAGGACCCCCACAAAGTATAGGTGTGTAGTTGGAATTTGGGGTAAAGGTTGGGGGGCTTTTGTTCGTTTTCTCTTTTTCTTAAATAATTTATTTAATAAGACATTTTCATAACTTACACCACTTCACATTCTCATAACTTCTATTCTAATAATATCCATTAATTTCGTGTCTTTAATTCACATATTACTATCTTTATAACTCATGCTCTTAATAATCTTCATTACTCAAGAAAATTAAGAGTTGTAAATGGACAATTAAGGATCATCACATACAATATTGCAATACCACATAAAAAGCATCGTGTAGTTAATCTTGTAAGGTACAATGTTGTACACTTCAGAAACATATGGAGAAGGAAGTTATGAAATGTTGGAGAATGTTTTGAATTTTGTTGATAGTCAGGTGCGATGCGAAAAAATTATGGATATTTACACAAGTATCTACTTGATTTAATTTTTCATGCTCTGTGATTGAAAAAGAAAGAGTACATTATTTCAAATTAAAATCTCAACTTCATTGAATGTGAAATTGAAATGAAATAAAATTGTTATTAGAGAATATATTTTAATTTATTGATAAAGAATACACTATCCATCATTTAATAAATGTTAAATTATTAAAAAAAATTATGAAATGAAACATTCTTCATAATATGATTATAACAAGTTATAATATTACAATTAGATAATAAATCTAAAGTGAATACAAAATTAATCGGAGAAAATAATTAATTTTCTAACACCGCGCGAAGTGCGACTAATTTTCCTAGTGACAATAATAAATGAATATCGATCAACGACTGAGATCTAAGGATTAAGAATCTGGCTAAAAAAATTGAATAGAATTTGAAATTGAGTTCAATTGGATACAATTTGGGCTAAGATTGTAATAAATTGGATAAAATTAGGCTAACATTATTACAAATTGGCAAAATCAGGATAGAAAATAAATAAATTAGAAAAAATAATATGACTAAGGTTGCAGATCAATACAATAATAATAATAGTAAAATAAATAATATAATTATTCTCAGATTAGTTATGAATAAATTGTGTAAATAAAAATACGACCCATAATATACTACTTTAAAATCAACAATAACAATAATTCGAAATAGACACCTATAAATTATGAATACAAAATTTAAATTGTCGATAATAATAATAATAATGATAATGATAATGATGATGATGATAATAATAATAATAATAATAATAATAATAATAATAATAATAATAATAATAATAATAATAATAATAATTAAAAAAAAAAACAATGTATTAGTAATTTATGAGTGTGAATACTAAATAAAATATAAACAAATTACGTAAAAAATATTACATTTAAATTGATAAATTGCAAAAAATGATAATAAAAGTAATAAAATACTTTGTATATTATTTAAATCATGAACGTGACACGTCAATATTTGTTTGATACAAGAATAATGTGCAAAAAATTATTAATATTTGAAATTAATGAGTTTGACAAAACAACGGCCTAAAAGGAGTATCGGGCGGTCAAAATTGGGTGTCAACACACACAAAACCAAAACCTTTTGACTTCAAAATGCTCGAGCGGGGACCTTAGCAAATGAAAAAAGTATTGAGTTTACAGTAGAATCTAAAGAAACTAACCTCTAATTTCGAATATCTCTCAAATAATTGAAACTTTGATTCGAGGTCTTCTCCTTGTCTTCTTAGAGAAAATTTAATTTTGGTTTTGATTTTTCAATTTTTTGGATCGATTTTGGGTTTTAAATTTTAAAAATTAGATTAAAACTGTTCGATTTTTTTTTAAAAAAAATTAGTTAAACCGAAAAACGAAAATTTATAAATAATATATAGATTTTATTATATATATAAATTTTATGTTTATATATATATATATATATATATTATTTTTATTTTATATATTCAGTATAAATAATATTTTTCCATTATTTCATTTCATCGATGTTGAGTTATTTATATTTGAAAATGAAAAATAGGTTTGAAATTTTTTTTTTTTCTAAAAAAAATCATCAATTTTCAAATGCCCGGTCATGACAAAGAAAGAATCGCTACTTTAATCTTCAAAATCGAAATAAAAACTCAAAATAACTGAACCGAATTTATAGAAATCAAATCAAATTGAATTTATTTTGGTTTGATTACGGTTGTCATTTTTGTCAATTCGAAAATTGAAAAACTGAATCGATATTAAATAAGCAAATCAAACAAACAGAATGTTCACCTCTAATCTCATCATATATATAATTCTGAAGTTACCTAATATTTTCAACTCAATGTAAAATAAAATAATTTTTTTATTTTATTTCGTGATTATTATACCTTATATCTCACGTCAAGTGACTCCTAAATGTACATTATATTGATATATTATATTGTCATGCGTAGTATGATGCCTTACAATTATATTTAAATTAACCAATAGAAAATCACGCTCTATTTGAGCCCTGAGTCGTTCATCGCCCTATCTTAGGCCAACGAAATTTCACCTCTTTAATTTTTGGTGATAACATAACGAGTTAAGCTAAGGTTTATTCAGCTCGAATACATCTGTGATTACAATCTACGTCAACAAACTAATTTTAATTTCTTGAGCATCTTTTGCTTGATTATACGTATCCACCGATTTAATGTCTAATTTTTTTTATTTTATATTTTTTTATTCTTCAAGTTTATTCTTTTCCTATTTAAAATTTTCAAATCACAAAAATCCTACGTAAATCCCCAAGAAATAATTTCAGCTAAATTTATAGCAACACAATCCCCCAATAATTTCTCAAGTAATAATTTCGTAGGTAAATCCCCAAGAAATAATTTCAGCTAAATTTGTAGCAACACAATCCCTCAATAATTTTTCAAGTAATAATTTCGCAGGTAAATCCCCAAGAATAAATCCCCAGCAAAATTCGCAGGACAAAATCCCCAAATAATTTTTCATGTACTAAAATTCATTACATAAATTTTCACCAAAATATCTCTACGTAAATTCGTAGGATAAATTACCTGGGAATCTTCCTATGGATTTAAAAAATATATATATTTGTCCATGTACCTGCAGATTTACCTAGAGATTAAATACCCGCCGATACATTTGCCCAGATAATATCGCAAGTAATAATTTCACAGGTAAATCCTTAGTAAAATTCGCAGCACAAAATTCTCAAATAATTTCCCAGGTAATAAAATCCATCACATAAATTTTCACTAAAATATCTCTACGTAAATTCGTAGGATAAATTACCTGAAAACTTTTCTATGGATTTAAAAAATATATATATTTGTCCATATACCTGCGGATTTATCTAGAGATAAAATACCCGTCGATATATTTTCTCAGGCAATGTCGCAAGTACGAAATTTGCGCAATATAGCGTCAAATTTACTTGTGGAATTTGTTGCAAATATATAGTTTGCAGGTAATATATTTTAATGTTGAGAAATTTAATATTTTTGTAGGTAAATCCGCATGTATTTCCTGCGATATTATTCCCTAGGTAAAATCCTCACGCAATTTACAGTTTTTTAGTAGTGCTTATACTTTGTGCAGCTCAACCACCATTCGAAAAACCTAAATCGATTGAAGTCAACAACTCTTTCAAATCCTGTAAGTTATTTATTTCTTGATGTTTTGAGTTGAATTTCAAGTAATTCAATGCCAAGTTTGTTGGTTTGTGTGGGTCTTTTGTCTCTGTGTTTTAAGAGAAAAGTTTGAATATAATCTCTCAACTGTGTTAATTTTCTATGTGCGATTTACGGAGAACTGAGTCTCAGAGTTTTGTTTGAGTCATATTTGAAAATTGATACTGCTAGTTCTCTGTGTGATTTGAAAATTTATTGTTTGGGTGAAATTTTGCCCTTTAGGTATTTGTGAAAATTCTCCAACGAAGTGGCCTCTTTCAATAATAATTTTCTTATATAACGACTCTTTGGTTACAACAACACTGGTAAAAATGGATCCTTTTACAACCTCCTTACAGTTAAAGTGTGTGCACACTTCAATAATTTTTATTTTGAACGGAGAGAGTATATATCTCTTACTTTTTTTCAATTTGGATAAGTAAAAGTGTACATCTATTTTTCCTATATACTATAAAAGTAAAAGTGTTTGTATTGATTTAATTATCACTTAGAGATTGGTGCTACAAAGGAGTATTAGTATCCGTCCGAAGAATTTGAATTTGAATTTGAATTTGAGGAATATGTGGTTGGAAGAGCTTAGTTGTGAATACTCAACAGGAAAAATCACTTTTATCAAATACTTGCTAAAGTACAATTATCCAGGTAAGTACTGCCCAATTTCTTTATTTTTATTTAATACTTGTCATTTGTAACTAATGTTGGTTCTTCTATTTGTTCTTTTCTCATCTCTTTTGGTTGAAATAGGTGCACACATCATACCAGAGCCAAAATCCGATCGATTGATTGTGGTTATCATTAATACCATTCAATTTCTCTGTCTTTGTTTCATATGGTTTATGTCCTTGGGTAAAGATATATAGATTCTATGCTAATTGTAGTAATCGTAATAATAGTAGTAAAACTTATAATTCTTTGTAGTCTTTTGTTTCTAATAAGACTTTCACGGTAATACATCAGCGACACAATTTGATTGTAAAATTTGTTTTAAGGTACTAGTTTCTCATTCTTAGTGCCTTACAGTGATTTATTGCTCAGTCTGGTCCAGATGAAAGACGCCTTCCTTGGCTCCTAGAAATAATATCGCTGTTCAAGATAACTTGCCATTCATTGATTTGATAAAATTTAGTGGAACATTTATATCAAAATTTGAGTGTTCTCAATTGTCACATTCGGTGAGTCAATGTCTAGCAATTCCTTTTACTTTGTCATATTCTGCATCAGAATTCAATAATTAGTCCAAATATTTTTATTACTTCATAGCTCCTTTAGCATATTTCATTTGTGGACACTCCTTGAGTTTTATCAGGTGAGAAGTAAAGGACACAGAGGAGTTACGACTTTACTGGTGTCATCTCATGGTTAGCAATGAAATGTGACATGATTCTCCTCTTATTTGACCTACATAAACTTGATATTAGTGATGAATTCAACTGAGTTATATCATCTTTGAAAGACCATCAAGATGAAATACATGTTGTATTAAATAAGGCAGATCAAGTTGATATGCAACAAGTAAGATATGAGGTTATCAATACACAACATACTGCCTTTTCTTTGTTTTTTTCTACTTCACAAGATGTTACAACTTGATGCTAAAAGTTTCTTCGCCTTTTATTTTTTATGAAGCTAATGAGAGTTTATGGTGCATTGATGTGGTCTCTTAGGAAAGTTTTAAACACATCTGAAACCCCCCTTAACTCTTTCTTGGTTTTCTATGTATCTTTATATTTAAGGATTTATGGATTCTGTCTTCTTTCTTTTTCACCATTGCTAAAGTCTTGCACAACTTGAATTATTTTGCATGTAGTACTAATTTTTGATCTTTTTTTGCTGTTGGGTTTTGTCATTGTGTTTTATTTTAAAGATTGATCTTTTAGTTATGGTTTCTTGATTTTTCCTTTATTCTTTGTCTTATACATGCATTTTTTTTGTGTGTTTATTGTGTTTTGTGTTTTGGAGTTGGGGTTAATTTCTTTCGTGGATAAATTGACTGATACTGAATATTGGGCCACTGATGTTCCGGTGTTTTATGGAACATTTAGCATCATTTTCTTAGGAAAATTGTATGTTTTCAAGCAACCAAATTAATATTTAATGAAGGTTTTTAGTGTTTCAGTGAAAGGAGATAACTACAGAAGAAAACTGGAAAAAATAGTAGAAAAGGGGAATTGACGGTCAAAATGACGGACCGTCAGGTTTACGACGGACCACCATATATACCGTCAAGTTAAACCAGAACAAGGCCTTCAGAGGAGTCGAGTGACGGACAATATGGCGGACCGTCAGACATGTGACGGACCACCAGATGGACCATCAACACTTATCCAGCTACTACTTCTCAGAGGAACTTGGTGACGATCAAGGTGGTGGACCGTCAGACATGGGACGGACCACCAGATTGACCGTCAATGCTTATCCAGAACCTGTTCTCCAGAGGAACTCTTTGACGGTCAAAGTGGTAGACCGTCAATCTTGGGACTGACCACCATATTGACCGTCAGTTCTTATCCAGAAGCTGTCTTCCAAAAGGACTCCATGACGGTAAAGATGGCGGACCGTCAGTCCATCACGAACTGCTAGGTAAACCATCAGATGTTATCCAGAAATTGCCATTCGGATGAATCAAGTAATGGGAAAGGTGGTGGACCATAATATCTTTGACGGTCCGTCATATGGACAGTCAAATGGGACGCGGTTTTTCCATTTTAAAATTTTAAAATTTTTTTAGCTGGGACATATAAATACCAACTTTTAGGGTTAAGAACGCATCTTTTACCTTTTACAAGTTTTCTTTTCATCTATTGAACTTCTTGGTATCCAAGTACTTTGGGGAATTTTAGTATCAAACAACTGATCATTGAAGATTCAAGAACTGATTCTTGGGGTTCTTTATAAGTAAACTTTCCATTTATTTATGAATAATACAAGAATGAATTCTTTATCTTCTATGGAGTGTTGTGGCTAAATCTCATAACTAGGGTTATGGGATCCTTAATGTGAAATGCATCTATGGGTTGGGAATCAATTTGAGTTCCATAATTGAATAACATTGCATAAACCTTTCTTCAATTTCACGACTTTTCTTGGTTACAAACTTAAAGAGTAAGCCCTAGAACACCACTTGTCTGAGAGAAAAGTGTTTGTGGGGAAAAGAAGGTGTTTACATGAATTCTAAGGGCCTTAACCTTTAGAGTAATAGCTAATGCCCTAATAGGATTAGCTTACATAAGAATTAGGTTGAAAGAATAAGGCATCCTATGAGTTTGAGAAAATTATAGGATAACCTATCCATTTAGGTTGAGACACTAATGGATATAGAATAGGATTCAACCTTTCTTGCAATTGAATTTGTTAAGTGGTACTCATAAATAATTCACAACCCAAATGATGCTAGCATTTTAGTGATCATAACCCTGGTTTGATTAATCTCATAAAGTTACGAAATACGGAGAAAATCATTAGTTGAACTAATCTTGTTACAATTTATCATTTTACAAATTAAAGAAACACCAAACCCCTATTTTGGTTAAGAAACTCTGATCAACAATCTAATAACAATTACGACACTTAGTGAGCACAGTATTCCCAGTGGGATTCGACACCCAACCGAGTTGGGTTTAATATTTGACAGCGACCGTTTACACTTTCTACTGAGAGTTGTAATTTGGGCGTATTAAATTTGGGCGCCGTTGCCAGGGAATACGATTGTCAACTAAATTTGTGAGTCAAAGATTCTCAAACTTTACTTTTTGTTAGTTGTTTTTGTTTTGAATAGGTTGACTCTTATGCATGCCAAATACACGGAGATCGAGTCAACTATTATTACGTATAAATCTTGAACCACATCTCATTGGCAGAATGGATGTGCAACGAGACCCTGAAAGAATAACTGCTCAACAGGAGCATGCTAGGTTAGTTGCATTGGCAGCTGCATAAGTAAATTAGCAGAACGCTGATAACCCAGGTTGGGCACCAAATCCTGATGATGAAGATCTGGGTGATGATGAGCTATTAAATCCAAGGCGTGCAGATGATTTGGCTGCACCTGTCAACAGAGATCGCCATGCTAGAATGAGACTCGAATGCAGAGCTGTGCAGTTTGCTTTTGATGATGACGATGATGAACTGGATGGGGCTGGTTCCACAGGGGCTATTATTCCTCCACCTTTAGCACCCGAAGCCAAGTTCAACATTACTAGCACTATGATCCAGCTGCTGCAACTCAAAGGGTTATTTGGTGGACATGCAGGCAACGATCTAAATATGCATTTGATTAATTTTATCTCAACATGCAAGTCATTTGACAATCCAAGGGTTGGTCAGAATGCAATTCGTCTGCGCCTATTACCATTGTCTCTATCTAGAGAGGCAACTCTATGGCTGAATGGGCTAACTCCCGACTCTATTACCAATTGGAGGCAACTGAAAAATGCTTTTCTAGAAAGATTCTTTCTGCCATCCAAGAGAGCAAAATTGAGAGATAAGATAAGTAATTTTAGACAGCTTCCAACTGAGGCTCTCCACGAGACTTTAGGAGAGGTTCAAGAAGAAGCTTATGCGGTGCCCAAATCATCAGATAAAAAATATCTATTTGATAGAGATATTATATAGAGCCTTGAATTCGGTGACCAAGCCAGTGGTAGATAATGCTGCGGGTGGGTCATACATGGATCTCACCTTTATTGAGGTATCGGAGATGCTAGATCGTATGACAAAGCAGAGTGGAGCTTAGCACACTAGGGATTCTGAGGTAACAAACTCTACTGTATATATTGGTATGACTGCAGAACAGAGGCGAAGGGAAGAGAAATATGACCAAGATATGGCTCACATAAAAACACAGATGGACCTTCTCACTAAGCATTTATTATTGAAGAAGACAGAGAAGGTTAAAGCTGTTGCATTACAGGGAAGAGCTGACTCTGATTCTGAAGAGGAAGCAAATTACTTAACAATCAGGGGGATTTTCGAGGCAGTGGCCAAGGAAACCAAGGTTGGAACTATTATGATCGAACCGAATACAAGGATCGTGACCAAGCAAATTGGAAAAGAAAAAATAATAGGAGTGGGTTGTATATTCCTCCTGGAAGTCATGATGCAGCTACGTCTAGTTCTGGGAAGATGTCCATGGAGGACATGATGTCCAAGCTATTAAAGGGAGTAGAAGCAACCAACGTTGGAGTACTTGAGGTAAAAAATGATTTATCTTCGATGAACCAATTGGTTGACTTAAATTCTACGTCGATCAAACAATTGGAGCAATAAATGGGCCAATTATCGGTGGCACTTAATCAAAGAAAGGCCGGTACGTTACTTAGTGACACAGTCCAAAATTCTAAGAAGGATGGATTATGCATGACAATTACCACTAAAAGTGGTAAGGTGTTGGAGAGCCAATCTGTGGGTAAGCCGATATTTGATGTGATAGCAGAAGATGCAGATGAAGCTGATATTGATAACTCTATGGAATCTACAGGATCATATAGGGTTATTCCAGATACTATACCTGATCGTCAGCAGACTGTTATATTGAACAAAAGAAGGACAAGGAAAAGGAAGTTGTGGTTAAAACTTTGCCAAAACCACCACCTCTCTTCCCTCAAAGACTGAAAAAGAAGACTGACGACACGAAGTTCAGTAGATTTATGTCTATGTTAAAGCAGCTGGCTATAAATGTGCCTTTGGTTGAGGTATTGGAGCAAATGCCAGGGTATGCCAAATTCATGAAGGACCTTTTGACAAAGAAGAGGGCAGCAAGTTATAAACCAGTTGATAATCTCCATCATTGTAGTGTGATTGCTACAAGGTCTGCCTTCACTATTCCTTGTACGGTGGGGTCTTTGGATTTTTCCAAGGCCTTATGTGATCTCAGGGATAGCATTAATTTGATACCGCTAGCTATTTATAAAAAGTTGGGGTTGGGAGATCCTACACCAACCAACATGCAGCTTGTAATGGTAGATAGGTCGATAAAACGGCTTGTTCGGGTTCTATATGATGTATTACTGAAGGTGGATACCGTTATTTTTCCTATAAATTGTTATTTTGGATTGCGAGGTGGACTTCGAGGTACCCATAATCTTGGGTCGACCTTTCCTCGCAATCGGAAGTGTGCTTATTGATCTGCGAGCAAATGAGCTTTTATTTCGGATGAACAATAAAATGGTGTGTTCCGATGTATGCAAATCAATGAAGCATCCCAAAGAAATGAATGTGTTCTCTATAGTTGATATTTATTATGAGGAAGAGCTGGAATTATCTTTGAAGGAGCAGTTTACTGTTCAGCCATTGGCTGCTACGCTCATGAACTTTGATCGTGAGGATATTGATGAGTATGAAGAAACTGTCTATGGTTTGACAGGAATGGGTTCGTATTTTTATGCCCCCAAGAATCTGGATCTTGACCTTAAGAATCGGCCTTAACCACCGACGAAGCCATCCATTAAAGAGCCACCAATGTTAGACTTGAAGGAGCTTCGTAGTCATCTGAGGTATGTGTTCTTGGGTAGTGGAAATACGCTTCCAGTTATTATTGCTGCTGATCTCGGCGAACAACAGGTGAAAGCTCTCATATCTATTCTTAAGAGATACAAGAGAGCTATTGGTTAGACTATTGCAGATATTATTAGTATCCCTCCTAGCATATGTATGCACAAGATTCAGTTAGAGGAAGATTTTGTACCCACTATTGAGCATCAGCTTCGCCTAAATCCACCTATGCAAGAGGTGGTGAAGAAAGAAATCATCAAGTGGCTAGATGCTCAGACAGTAAATGGGTGAGTCCTGTACAGTGTGTGCCCATGAAAGGGGGCATGGCGGTAGTGGCCAATGAGAAGAACGAGCTAATTCCACTCAGGCCTGTCACTGGTTGGAGGGTGTGTATGGACTATCGAAAGCTAAATTCATGGACACTAAAAGATCACTTTCCAATGCCATTCATAGATCAGATGCTTGATCACTAACAGGTAAAGGCTGGAACTTTTTCTTGGATGGGTATTTCGGGTATAATCAGATCTCCATTGCTCCTGAGGATCAGGAGAAAACAACGTTCACGTGCCCATATGGTATATTTGCTTTTAAAAGGATGCCCTTTGATTATGTAATGCACCGGTTACATTCCAGAGGTGCAGATATTGATTTTCTCTGATATGGTTGAAGACACCTTGGAGGTGTTTATGGATGATTTTTCATTGGTTGGAGATTTCTTTGACTTATGCTTGCTGAATCTAAGTTAAGCATTACAGCGGTGTGAAGAGTTTAACCTAGTCCTTAACTGGGAAAAATGCCACTTCATGGTGAAAGAGGGCATTGTTCTCGGTCATAAAATTTTTGCAAAAGGTATTGAGGTGGATAAGGCCAAAGTTGAGGTTATCGAGAAACTACCTCCCCCCATCTCTATAAAAAGGGTGCATAGCTTTCTTGGACATGCAGAATTCTATCACAGATTTATAAAGGATTTCTTAAAGGTTGCAAACCCATTGTGCAAACTTCATGAAAAAGAGGCCAAGTTCTCTTGTGATGATGACTGCAGGCAGGCGTTTGAATGTATTAAGCTAAAGTTAGTGGAGGCTCCAGTTATTATTTCTCCCGACTGGACAAAGCCATTCGAACTAATGTGCGATGCTAGCGGGGTGGCGCTTCGAGCTGTGTTGGGCCAGAAAAACGATAAGTTGTTTTATCTAATTTACTATGCCAGCAAATCCCTGAATGGGGCTCAAAAGAACTACACTGTCCCTGAACAAGAACTTCTGGCTGTGGTTTACGCCTTTGTGAAATTCAGGGCGTATTTTCTAGGACTAAGGTGGTGGTCCACATGGATCATGCAGCTCTGAGGTACTTAATGGCTAAGAAAGATACGAAGCCAAGATTGATCCGGTGGGTATTGTTACTTCAAGAATTTGACTTTGAGGTAAAGGATCGCAAGGGGTGCAAAAATCAGGTGGCTGACCACTTATCTAGACTTGAATGCGAACAAGCAATCAAGGACAAGTTAGATATTGATGATTCCTTTCTGGATGAGAAGATACTAGCTACTAAGTTCGAGCAGATTTCGTGGTATGCTGATTTTGCAAACTACGTGGTATGTGAGGTGATGCCAGATAATCTTTCCTTTCATCAAAGGAAAAAGTTCCTTCATGATGTTACCCAATATTTTTGGGATGACCCCTATCTTTTTCGGTGATGTGCAGATGGTGTTATTAGGCACTGTGTACCAGATGTGGAGATGCTGAATATTTTGGAAGCATGCCACGCTTCACCTGTTGGTGGTCACCATACAAGCGACCGCACTGCTCAAAAAGTACTGCAGAGTGGCTACTATTGGCCCACACTATTCAGAGATGCATATGAGCTCATCCGTAGATGTGATCAATGTCAGAGACAAGGATCAATCTCCAAACGTCATGCGATGCTAATGGCCAAGATGATGAAAGTAGAGTTATTTGATGTATGGGGTATTGACTTTATGTGCCCATTTGTAAGTTCGTATGGGTTAAAATACATCCTAGTAGCTGTAGACTATGTATCGAAATGGGTAGAAGCTGTGGTGTTGGCTGACAATGAAGGAAAAAGAGTTGTGGTATTTCTGAAAAAGAACATATTCTCCCGCTTTGGAGTACCAAGAACAATCATAAGTGATGGGGGATCCCATTTCTGCAATAAAGTCTTTAGGGTTGTGCTGGTGAAGTATGGAGTAAAACAATACCATGTAGCAACTCCTTACCACCCACAAACTAGTGGGCAAGTGGAGGTGTCAAATCGTGAGATCAAGGCCATTCTCACCAAAATGGTGAATGCCAGTAGATAAGATTGGTCTTAAAAACTCGATGACGCCTTGTGGGTGTATCAAACTGCTTTTAAGACACTAATTGGCATGTCACCATATCAGCTAGTTTATGGGAAGGCATGTCATTTTCCAATTGAGCTAGAACATAAGGCCTTATGGGCTCTAAAAAGGTTGAATATACATTGGAAGGAAGCAACTGATCTAAGATTGGAGCAGATTAAGGAGATGGACAAATTCTTTCTCAGAGCTTATGAAAGAGCTGACTTGTACAAAGAAAGGATGAAGAAATACCATGACCAAAGGATTACACAGAAAGAATTTAAGAAAGGTGATTTGGTCCTTCTTTTCAACTCCAGACTGAAGCTATTTCCGGGTAAGTTGAAGTCTAAATGGTTAGGCCCATTTAAAATTAGCCAAGTCTACTCATCTGGAGTATTCGAGATTGAAAATGAAGATGGTAGTATCTTCAAAGTGAACGGGCAAAGAATCAAACTTTATATTGGTCCAAAAGACCTAATAAAAAGTGTTGATGTCTTTTACCTCGATGAAGTCTGAGTATTTTAGATACCTAAGTCGTGTTGCGACATTAAATTAGGTGCTAGTGGGAGGCAACCCACAACATGTTGTTGTACCTATAAGTAGAGTCTATTTTATGTTTTGGGAAATTTTGATGTATTTATGAAGTGTGCAGGACCAGAATTGCTGTAAAGAGGAAAATTGGGCGCATTTGAGCTACTGGAAAGTTGCGATGGTACACTTGATGGACCACCAAAATACTGATGGACCACCATACTCAAACGTCAAAAATAGGAAGGAAAATGCATTTACTGGATAGGGCATGAAGGCATGAGTGGTGGACCGTCAAGTATATGGTGGACCGTCAAAGCAGCCGCCAGAAGTGAGACTGCTGACCTGCATTCTGGTGACATGGCTCCTAAAAATACATAAACCAAGGGAGGTAAATCTCAGTGAGGTAGAAACACATCCGCACCGGCCTATAACACTAGGCAAATGGAAAGAGAGTCCATCATAATCGCCCAGTCTGAAGAGGGGAGTGACAATAGCATTAGTTTCACCGATTCAAGCCTAGATGAAGTGACAGTTGCTTCAACTCAACCATCACCAATAGAAGGTGAAACTAAAACGGCTAATGTGGATAACCAAGGAGAATTTCCTGAACCTGAAGCTGAAAATGTGATCGGACGGAAGGATCCTCAAGTATGAGATGCTATTAGGTGGTAAATTGAGGGAGCACAAAAAGAGTTCTATGATGGGTTGCATCCCACTGCTCGAGGGTTCTGGAGATCATTCTCTGAAGAACATCAGATTATGGCCACGGAGCATCATGAATATCCAGAATTGGAACGCCGATTCATTGATTATGGATTGGCATGGATGAGCACGCCATCAGGGAAGTACCAACCAAACTGGGTAAGGGAATTCTTTGCAAATTATATTTGTCTGGTAAAAGCTGAATGTTCGAAGGGGAATCCGATTTCAAATAGACCAAACAGGGAGTCTATTCCAGTCCGAGGAGTTGTTGTTGATATCTCGGCCTGAACTATCAACAGAATATTGTTTGGGCCAGCATACGAAGCTTCACCTGCTGTCCCTGATTTCGAATATAGAATGAGAAATGCTTCTGGCCAGAGACGTTGGGAAGCATCGTTGATCACTGATGATAGAAATCCATCCTGGGCAACTAACCCCAAAGAACGCATTGCAAAATTCATACTTAGTTTCAAGGCTAAGTTCTGGTGGGTTATTTTCGATTGAGGTTAATACCAACTAAAGGAGATAGAAACCTGGATAATCACAGGGCTGTGATGGTAGCCAGTTTGATTTTAGGTTTAGACATTGATTTCGACTAGCTAATTACAAACGAGATGTTTGTGAGGGCACATAAGCATAATACTTCTATACCATTCCTATATTTGATTACTGCATTATGCAAACAAGCTGCTGTGCCGCTGATTCGAGGCGTTGATAATAAAGTTTTATCCACTCATAAATAGGACATTGAGAAGTCCAGAGATGAGTCAAAGTTTGACATTCGAGTGAACAAGCCTCCAGCATATCAGTGTCAGTTTGCACCAGTTCTCGAAGCCACATAAATGCCCGAAGGTATGCCTTTCCCATTACCACATATGTGCCTCCTGATTATGTGCCCCAGGGTACGTCTGCAGGATTATATTCTACGCAGTTTGCTAGTGGAGTAGATTTTTCGGAATACAGATTCAACCCGGTGAATTTTGTCAAAGTTGTAAAGAATCAAAAGAAGTTCCAGAAGTAGTTAGAAAAGTGGGTTGGAGATTTCAAACCTTTTGTGGATGAAATCATGGCCGAAGTAGTCAGGCCATTTCAAACTATTCAAGTGAGGATGGATAACATGGAAGCTCGCATCAACAAAAGGCTAGATTCACTAACTCTTCCTGATCTTGCTAAGATCATGGCTGAATTTGAGCTGGCAAAGGCTGACATGGCTGAGTTAAAGAAGAAACAATCACAAACGCCTGTATTTGATCTGACTCTGGCGGTAAGTGATAATGATGAGGGTATTCTGGATCTGATGGGTAGACCAGTGAAGGATAAAGACAAACAGCAAATGGATGAACAAGCAGCAAGGAAAGAAGAAAAAAGGAGAAAGAGAGAAGCAATGTCAATATATAATCCAACTAGGTTGGGGTCGAATCCCACAGAAATATGGTGTGAATTTGAGTATCTACGGGTTAATCAACTGATAGTTATCAGTTTCCTGTGAATGGGTTTTTTTGGAAAGGTAACAAATAATTACTTCTCAATTCAGTGTTTGAAATCAATATGATAAGAAATACCAGAGTTATGTTCACTATGGGTGTTGGGATTTGACAGACGCTAGTAACGGTTCAAGATTCTTGTGGTAGATCGGAACAACAGACTATCCTTGTTAAAGTTATGTCTAAATGTTTCTCAACCTATTTAGACATTTAACCACCTAATTCTCTCGAACTTAGGGAATTTATATTTCATAACAGGATATTATCTCAAGTTAATTAATATTGCTACAACATTAATTATTAAATGGAAGTTTGATGCTTCCAAGTCTTTGTTGATAATTCACTTCTTACTAGGGTTGATTTCTTATCTTATGCAAATCACTAGTAAGCAAGGCCTATTGTTTGCAACCAATATTCAAAGTATAAAATAATGGAATTAACAAGAAGTTTCTACCACCGTTAGAATCTTGAACACTTAGTTACGTTACAAACCCAAACCCATAGATCCCACAACTCGGGTTAAGGGAATTTAGCTACTCATAATAAAATAATCAAGACAACAAGTTGAATTCATGTTTGATATATGAACTTACAACAAGATGAATAGAAACAAGTGTTTCTCAGATTTGATTCACAGTAGAAAATCCTAAAACAATTGTAATAATCTCTCCAAAAATAATTGTAAAGCTCAAGCCAGAAAACTAGAGAGAAGAGATTCTCAAAACGTCAGTTCCCCCCTTCATTAGAAAACCCTAATGTATGCTTTAAATACTTCAGCTTAATTAAGGAAACAAAATCATAGATCACAGTATTTTCTCGGACAGGCGACGACGTGTGTGACGGCTTATCAGGAGTCTGACGACTTATCAGGAATGTCGTCAACTCCTCTTCACTTTTGACAATCTC
Source organism: Capsicum annuum (assembly GCF_002878395.1). Taxonomy (NCBI): domain Eukaryota; kingdom Viridiplantae; phylum Streptophyta; class Magnoliopsida; order Solanales; family Solanaceae; genus Capsicum; species Capsicum annuum. Next base: position 60,343,899 of record NC_061122.1, read on the forward strand.
TGCCTAGGTTGACAATGAGACGTGATGACTTATCAAACAAGTGACGACTTATCAGAATTGTCGTCGCTTTTCACTTCAAATACCATTCCCTACCTAAGCTTAATGATGAGCCTGACGGCTTATCAAACTTCTGACGGCCTATCACAGATGTCGTCACGAATTCCAGCTGAAGCTCATTCTATGTCTAAGGCTGACAACAACTCTGATAGCTTATCACAAGGCTGACGACTTATCAGATAGGTCGTCAGCTATACTTTCCTCTCTACTTGCTCAGAAATCAACTCTTTTACTTCCATTATTATTGTTTCTCTTGCATCTTAACTTTTACTGCAATATCGAACAAAAAACAATCAAAAATGACAAAAGTTGCTTAAGACTTTGCAATTATTCTTAGTTAAAAGCCTCAAATGTGTTAGCATCTGCTCACACATCAACACCCTTAACTTAAAACAATTGGTTGTCCTCAAGCAACTTAAATACAACCAAGAGGATACAGAGTACATTCGGCTGTTTACCATCCATATTATCTCAAAACATCTTCACCATCTCCAAGGTCAATTAATTTAAAAACAACAATTGTGCATATTATTGAAGAACACCAATGCGACACACAGGAATCAAGATATGGCATCAATTCAGTAACAACAATCATACATGTACCAAAATTACACTATCCAAACAAGTTAGCAACTAGCAACGTAACCAGTGTGCCCTCACTACAAAAGTCCCACTCCACTTATATCAGACATCACATATGTAACCATGGGGACAATAAAAGACACTCACTCTCAGAATGAAGTTCCAATCAATGTATGCCAAATACCATAGGATTGCCCTTATTTTCATTACCAAGATTTTCAGACAGGTCAGCTAGGATCACTATAGGTCTTCTCTTTGGCTTGTAAAGTAGGCTAGGGGATGGTATGATACTCGATGATATTTAATGTGACTAAGCCTCCTTGACACTACACTAGCTTCTGGGGTCTCACTTATTAACCTTTTTTGATTTTTCTCTTTTTTTGATCACACATATTCAGGATGGGTGCGGTCTTTTCTACAATCACTTCTTTTTTTCTCAACTTTTATTTTCTTGTTCTTTTCCACCACACCCATATTTTTATTCTTTTTTCATTCTACCTTTCTTCATACTCATTTTGCATCACGCACCCCTATGATAGGCCCTAAACTTAGGCCATTTGCCTAAGTCAAGGTGCACAGTATCCAAGGAGGACCAGGGCTAAAACAGGTTTATTATGATATAAATGAGACGGTGATAGGTATCATAAAAAAAAATAGGCTATTCAGGCTCAAAATAGGAATCAAGGGATATTATGCATACAGGGAAGGTCATTTAGGCTAAAAGTGGATAATATCAAAACGGCCTATAATCCTTTCCTAACCCCTATCCTTCAATCTAAGTAAGACTAACCGGGCAAGTTCTAGATTCAACATACAAAGGGAACTAAGTAAGATCTCACACGCATATAGCACACAAGTATATCACAAGTTACTACTTATCCAGTTCATGCAATTATTTAGCAATGATTATCAAGTCACTAGAACTGATACCATAACAATATGCACAATGGTCACAATTAGATGCAAATCACACAGTTAAATAATCAGACCATTTGAGAGGTGTTCACAAAATAACAAAACCACGTTAACTGCCTCAGGTACTTATATTTCTCCTAGTCAACTATAAAATATTACAACAACAACTCACCCTACACCCTCAACTTAAAATCAAAGAAAAGCTGAACTAAGGGTTAGGGTATACTTGGAGTAGATCAAGCACGGGAATCATGGATCCCTGACCCTATTTCTGGATCCTAAGATGCCTTATTTCCATCGAGATCCTCCCTCTGTTCTGACACATCTGGCCTAGTAGTTGTTGGAGGCCTACTAGTTGAGGCACCTATAGCTCTTGCTCGTAGGGCCTCCTCTTATTTCTCATTGTCAGCTAGGGACTCGATTATTGCCTTTTTTGTTTCTTTTTTTCCAGCCTTCTTTCTTGCCTTCTTCTCCACTTTTCTTTCTTCATCGCTATCAGGCCTTTCTCTCTTACCCTTACCTTTCTTCTTGCCCTTCTTTTTCTTTTTCTTCATTAGTTCCCCCTTAAGATCAAGCAATCGGATTTCACCCTCAAACTTATCAATAGCTGGGTCTACCGATACCATAAGTTGGTGTTGATGTAATACTCCAACATTCGCCTTTACCTTGTCCAGGGCTGATCTAAATTATACAAGGTCTAAGCCAGATATTTCTCTTATCATGTATTAACATGGTTTTCTAACTCATCAATTTGATCAGGCAAGGGTCGGAAGGTCTCAAGTGCGACCTTAATCCTCTTGTCTACCGTAGAGGCAAATTTCTTAGAAAAAAGTTGTAGCTGAGCTTCACACCACTTGGATTGTTTTGCTACTCTCCTTAAATTCATCGGGTTGAAGGCAAATTCTATGGTAAACACAGCAGCTGAAGGATTTGTTTTATTTATAGGAACTGAATCTGCTAGTGCTGGGGATGTCGATGGTGCAGCTTCAGAATCCGACACCTCTACATTAGGTGCTGAGCTGGTATCTATAACTGGTGGATCTGTTGCAATCTCTGCTCCTCTATGAAGTGCCAGCCTCAGCTAATTTTTGTCATATCGGATGGGGTTGTAGGTCTTCTTAGCAGGAAGTTCATTGTCTATCCCTGCAACCTCAGGTACATTAGCTGTCTTACACAACTTCGTAATTAGATAAGGGAAAGGATATGCCGTGTCGGGCCTTGAGACCCGAATTTTCATCTCCTCAACAATGATTTCTCTAAAGTTTAAGTTGAGTTTAGCCATAATACTTGCAACTAGTATTGATCTATCATCTCCAAGGATATTATCTCCCTCAGTAGGCATCAAATGGGTGCGTACTACACCTCACTAGAACCTTTCCTCTTGAGTCAGGAAGGCCTTGAAAACCCTTTCATTCGGGTTGGTCAGCCATTCAGGTTTTTCTTCAGCTATGAGGGTGGCTAACCAAGACCATTAATTTGCATGATGCTTTAATCTAGCGTAGAATATTGGTGAAGTGGACTGAGAAGTAAATTCAGGGCCATGAAAAAATCTATTGATTGTTGTTTCTGAGAGATCCACCATCACACCCCATACTGGAACTTTATCCAACAAGGGTTGATCTGCTGATTTCTCTCCTTCTTTGCACATGTTCTACAATCGAGCCTAATAGTTTGCATAGAACTCCCAAACTAGTGCAGGATAAAATGAGCTTCCTCCTTTTGCGGTCCATCCTAAGTTGTAATCTCTGAATTTTTGCTCTACTTCAGGATATCTACTCAACCCAGTAGTGATGATATTCTTTTCTTCAAAGTTTGGCCTTTTAATGGTCCTTCTTTTATTTCTGAGAAGCCCATCATAGAAGATTTTTTGTGCCTTGGGAATTTGCCAGAGTTCCCCGAATCAGAGATTCTTCATCATCCTGGGTTGGGGTCGAATCCCACAGAAAATATGGTGTGAATTTGAGTTATCTACGGGTTAATCAACTGATAGTTATCAGTTTTCTATGAATGGGGTTTTTTGGAAAGGTAACAAATAACTACTTCTCAATTTAGTATTTGAAATCAATATGATAAGGAAAACTAGAGTTATGTTCACTATAGGTGTTGGGATTTGACAAACGCTAGTAACGGTTTAAGATTCTTGTGGTAGGTAGGTACAACAGATTATCCTTGTCTAAGTTATGTCTAAATATTTCTTAACCTATTTAGACATTTAACAACCTAATTCTCTCGAGCTTAGGGAATTTATATTTCATAACAAGATATTATCTCAAGTTAATTAATCTTGGTACAACATTAATTATTAAATGGAAGTTTGATGTTTCCAAGTCCCTGTTGATAATTCACTTCTTACTAGGGTTGATTTCTTATCTCAAGCAAATCATAAGTAAGCAAGGCCTATTGTTTGCAACCAATAGCCAGAGTATAAAATAATGAAATTAACAAGAAGTTTCTACCACCGTTAGAATCTTGAACACTTAGTTACGTTACAAACCCAAACCCATAGATCCCACAACTCGGGTTAAGGGAATTAGCTACTCATAATAAAATAATCAAGACAACAAGTTGAATTCATAGTTTGATATATAAACTTACAGCAAGATGAGTAGCAACAAGTGTTTCTCAGATTTGATTCATAGTAGAAAATCCCAAACAATTGTAATAATTTCTCCAAAAATAATTGTAAAGTTTAAGTCAGAAGAATAGAGAGAAGAGATTCTCAAAATGTCAGTTACCCCCTTCATTAGAAAACCCTAACGTATGCTTTAAATACTTTAGCCTAATTATGGAAACAAAATCATAAATCACAGTATTTTCTCGGACAGGCGATGACGTGTGTGACGTCTTATCAGGAGTATGATGACTTATCAGGAATGTCATCAGCTCCTCTTCACTTTTGACAATCTCTGCCTTAGGTTGACAATGAGACGTGATGGCTTATTAGACATGTGACGACTTATCAGAATTATCGTCGCGTCTTCACTTTAAATCCCATTCCCTGCCTAAGCCTAACAACGAGCTTGACGGCTTATCACACTTCTGATGACCTATCACAGATGTCGTCATGAATTCCAGCTGAAGCTCATTCTCTGTCTAAGGTTGATGGCAACTCTGATAGCTTATCACAAGGTTGACGACTTATCAGATAGGTCGTTAGCTATACTCCCCTCTCTACTTGCTCAAAAGTTAACTCTTTTACTTTCATTATTGCTGGTTCTCTTACATCTTGACTTTTACTGCAATATCAAACAGAAAACAATCAAAAACGATAAAAGTTGCTTAAGACTTTGCAATTATTCTTAGTTAAAATCCTCAAATGTGTTAGAATCTGCTCACACATCATATAGTAAGTAAAAATTATGTGGGTGTAAGCTTGGAACAACATTTGCTCAACGTATTACCAAGTTAATAATAAGTTTGTACATTACCTAATTGAATTTTCAATGTATAGGTGGCCAGGTTAGTTCTTCATTCTTGAGATCTATTTGAAAATCCGAAGTAATTTCAACTTCGTAATTTAAGAAACACATTCAGGTTAAATAAAAACTCTGCAGCAAACAACATTAAGATAAAGAAGGGAACTTGGAGGTTGGAATAGGTAGCTTTCTTTGATTCTTTCCTCTCTTTTTTTTCAAGCCACCTATTTGATAAAGTAGAAATCTAATTGGCACTAGGATAATGTTGTATGTGAATTGTGGCTAAAAAAACTTGACTAATATAGTAACACTACAGGTGGCCAGGTTAGGTGCTGTAGAAGGATTAGAGCCTCTTGCTTTAATTATGATCGTGATATCCACTTGATCAGATAAAACTTCATCTTAATAACTTGCCATCAATTGATCAGTTAAATGATGTGTTTCTGTAAAGCTCTAACTTCGATGAATTTATTTGGTTTCTTTCTATTGTTAAATTATTTGCTATAACATGTTTGGATATTCAACTATTTTCTCAAATTACTCATTGAGCTTTTCTGATTATTCAAAAATTTCCTACTCGAAGATGGTCCAACTAGAATAGATGCAGCTGACGAGACATCTAATTTATCAACAGATTCCTACCGCAGCATGCGAATAGATAATGATCAAGCAAGAAATGAACATTCAAATCAGGAACATATAACAAGCAATATTTGTGGTGGTACTGCTGGTACTACCAATATTTCTCTGCACATGCTTTTACTTCACTAGTGGATTGACGAAGTCGAGAAGTTAATAATTCTTATTTTCTGGGAAAGGTGATGCTTTTGTCAAACTCTGTTGTAATTCTGATTGCGACATACACTGATGATTACAAATCATAGCGAGGTCACTATTATTGGGCTCGTGCTGGCGCGACCTTCTACATCTAATATCCTTTATAAGAAGTCATAGTTAGTAGCTCAAGCAGACATGTCTTCGTCAACATGCCTGCTTAGAGATAGGGGCAATTTTGGTATTTTAAATAATTTATGCTTTGGAGTAATTGTAAATGAAAATATAGTGTTTGTATCTTTCTTTTTTTTGGCCAAAATAAGTCTGCTACTTTTGCTTTACATGAGGGCCCTACATAAACTTTCACTTCTCGCATTCAGACTTCACATTTTTAGTGCAACTTATTTTTTTGTTAATTTTAATTTTTTAATTCGTTATATATTTAAAAATTACATAAAAAAATTATAAATCATAGTAATTAATAATTTAAAATACTAAAAATTACGTTAAAACTATTATAAATTACAATAACTAACAATTTAAAATATTTTTATATGATTTCAGTAATCTAAATAAAATAATATTTACATATTTAAGAACTTATTAACAAAACAAATGAATATTCTCAATTATATCATATCTTCGTCGACATGCCTGCTTACAGATAGAGGCAATTTTGACATTTTAGACAATTTGAGCTTTGGAGTACTTGTACATGAAAATGTGTGTTTGGTATGATGGAAAATGTTTTTTGATTTTCCCTTGTTTGGTTGTAGTAAAATATTGGGAAAATATTTTCCAAAATAACTCATTTTCCTCTATTTGAGGGAAAATAACTTCCCCCACGGGCCAAGGGAAGTCATTTTTCGGAAAATGACAAATGTAACTTATGTCTCAACCCCCACCCCTCTTCCCCACCCCAACAACACTCAAATTAACATTATTCAAAAAATTTACATTACTCAAAAATATTTTCTACTCACCAACCAAACACCATAAAAAAAATTTGAAAAATATTTTTCACTCTTCAACCAAATATAAAAAAATAAGTAGAAAATCAACTTATTTTCCAAGAAAATATTTTCCATGAAAATATTTCCATCATACCAAATACGAAGTGTTTGTATCTTTTCCTTTTTGGCCAAAACAAGTCTACAGCTTCCGCTACTCTGCTTTACTTGAGGGCCCCTCATCGACTTTCACTTTACGCATTTAGGCTTCACATTTTTAGTGCAACTTATTGTTTTGTTAATTTTAATTTTCTTTTTAATTCACTTTATATTTAAAAATTACATTAAAAAATTTATAAATTATAATAATTAATAATTTAAAATACTAAAAATTGCATTAAAACTATTATAAATCAAAAGAATTGACAATTTAAAATATTTTTATATGAATTTCAGTAATCTAAATAAAATAGTATTTATTTATTTAAGATTTTATTAACTAAACAGATGAATATTTTCAATTATATCATAGCAATTTAATATTTTAGTAACTAAGAAGATAAATATCCTCAATTATAAATAATAAAGTTATACATACATATCTTAAAATTTTCAAATATCAATATTAGGCCAGTACGTAGAGAAAGCCAACTAGTATATATAATAAGTATTCCAAAAATGTCCCTTTGAGGATGGCGAAATCTTAAGATTGTTGCTTATAATAAGTGGTAATATATATATATATATATATATATATATATATATATATATA
>NC_061122.1:60354364-60443645 GCF_002878395.1 Capsicum annuum
TAAAACAAGTATTTTAATATCTTCTGTCATTTAGGCTTGATTAAATGTTTTTTCATAATATTTTTCAGTTGTTTGTTTTAGTCTAAGTAGTTCTTGCATATTTTCATTAAGGAATTCTATATATTTTACATCTTTAGTTTCTATGTATTTATCTAAATTTCCTTTTATTTGTTTTTCTACTAATTGTATGTTTCTCATATCTTTTTTCAAAAATTCTAAATATACATAATTTATCATAGTTAGTGTGTGGGTTTGGCATGTAAGTATTTATAAGAATAGTTCGGTAGGTGTGGTATATAATTAATTCTAGTCATAAAATATCTATCAAATATTTTTTTCAATATGATTTTTCTTATATCCACTATTTCTATATCTTTAAGTACATATAAAATGAGTATTTTAAATTTATCTACCATTTCGTTAGATAAATAATTATTCATTTTTCATAAAATTGCTATTTTTAAAATATTTCCTTCAATCATGCACATAACAAAATATGATCACTTTAGATTGCTATATACTAGATTATTCTTAAATAACATATTTTTCGATCACTATTAGCATGGTAATCTGGATACTTTTCCCTTAAACAACGCCTCTACTTTGGTTACTCCTCTATCATGGCTTTCTTGCCTCACCGGTTTCACCTTTAGGATGGCATAGTTCTTAGGGATTTTTCTCCTTTTCCACTTTGCTAATAAACTTCTTAACATGCTATTTTTCGAATAATTCTACTATAAAGCAACTAATATGAACTTATTTTATCATATCATGATTGTTAGGAATTTATGAATTTAGCTATTCATAATAGTAAATGAATATACCTGTTCTGGTAGTTTTGATAATTCTAAGCTTTGTTCCTCCATAGATTTTTCCATTGAAATATACCTGTTATTTTAATAAATAAGCAAAATATTTGTTGTGGACAAGAGAGAGTATTTGTGCTTCAACTCATGAAGGCTTCCCTTTTTCTGCCTTCGATGCCTTCATTTATAATGAATGATTTACATAGTCCTTACTAATGTTTTACACGTTTTTTTGACTTTACGTCCTATTCTATATTTACAAAAATTCTAAAAACTAGACTAAAAAGTCTACAAAGTCTTTATCTACCAAAAAAGTCTTCTAAAAGACAAAAACTAAAACTTTACAATAATTTACAAGTTACGTAGAAAATTGTGAAAGTTTGTTACATGTCGCTTTCACAATTTAATAGCTTATCTTTTATCACCATTATTGCTTCCGTTGATATCTTCTTTTTGTAGTATCTGCTGCTTTTCTATCTTCTTTCCAGCTGGCATGCTTATCTTCTTGATTCATTTATTCTAGGCAGACTTCTGGGATAATATTATCTTCTCCATTACATCTTGAACATTGATGATCTGGATATTTGTGTCCAATTATCTTGCAATATTTTGTCAATAATCCGTCTAAAATAAATCCTCTCTTAATTGATCTTGCAGTAGATTGTTTTTCTGGGTTTAGTAATGTCATTATCCATTGTCTAACATCTTCCATATCTGTTTGTCGTAGTTCTTTTGAATTTGAATAAATCATCTGATGATCTCTTGAATAATAGCTTCATATTCGATTTTCATTGGTATAATTGTTTGCTAGTTCTTGAATAATTGTAGCTAGTCCAATAAGTCGTTTGTTTGCATAAAAATCAGGTATCTCAATTCTGGGTATCTCTGGTTGCTGCACAATATCTTCTGGTATAATCATATCTCTGGTTAATCCTATTTTTACAACTTGTATAACTGGTTTTATCTCGTCATATAATATTCCTGCTGGTGCAGTATAACACTTTATATAAAATAGATTTTCTTTGGTTACCCTTTTATAGGTGTTGAATATTTTTTGTAATTCTTCCATAGCTGATAGTTCTTCTCCATCTTGGGTATATATGGTATTTAATAATCCATAGTCAAAACAAGTTTTTATTAGGCTTCGGTTAGTTTTGGGTAGTGCAATTAGCTTGTTGTGACCTTGTAATCTTTGGGTTATATAGTTTGTGTTGGGTTCGTTGATATCTGTAGCTCTGGGGTTAAGGTTTAGAAAAGTTTGTACTCGGTACATATTCTCTATGTATTTTTGGGCTGTATAGTTATAAACATTTTTATCTTGGTTCAGACTATCTCGATATGTGATAATTTGTGGGGGTATGTTCAAGAGGTCATTTTTTGTGTAAATGGTTTTTCAAATGTCTTATTTAAGTTCATATTCTGGTATCTTTGTCCAATAACTCCTTTGCTTGTACCTGCAAAAGTAGATTGACAAACGTTATGGGTTTTAAGGAGTGCCCAACGTCTCCTTTTAGCTCTGAAATTTTAATGTCTTCCGATCGACATAGCTCTGCGCACTGCTGAGTTATCTGATTTGTAGCTATAGACTTCAGTTTATCTTCATTAGTCTTTAGCTTTTCTATTTCATTACCCATACTGTCCACTTTCATTGAAAGCATAGTTAGGGTTTTGAATATCTTTTCTAAAGCATCATCTTCTATTATATCAGTCTGTGTAACTTTGTCTTGATATGTAATCTGCAATAACATTTTTGTTAATACTAATTGCTTCAATTGTAAATGTATAATTTAATATATTCAAGACTAGTCTCCGAATCTCTTTTGTTGTAACTGAATTTTGTATTTTCTTTGTTAACCACCAACGTACCTGTGTATTATCTGTTCTTACAATAACTTGTTATTTATAATATATGGCTCAAATGCTAATAAACATTTATATAATGAGCATAATTCTTTTCTATTTATTTCCCATTTTATTTCTGTTTCATTAAACGTACCTGAGTAGTATCTACAGTGGTGTTCTAATTTTTCTTCTTCATATCTATATTTAAGTACTCCTCCATAACCACATTCACTAGCAACTGCTTCTACTATATATATAAATTTTCTATTTTCATCTGGAAATTGTAATTTTGATAATTCTTTACAAAGTATTTTTATTTTCTGAACTTGTTTTTTATCTTCTTCATTATAATTATATTCTACATCCTTTTTTAATTTTTCTGTAAGGGCTTTAGATTTTCTGCTAATTTTGGTATATATTCTCTTACTTGGTTTACTAATCCTAAAAATGATTGTAATTTCTTTTTTTTTTTTTGTATCTAATTCTTATTTTGAATTTATTATTTTTTGTACTATATGTTGTTGCATTTTTACTCCACTTTTATCTATTTGCTTTCCTAAAAATTCTATCTGATTTTTCATAATTTCAGCTTTCTTTTTACTTAAACTTATTCCCGATTTTTCTATTATATCCGTAAATTATTCTAATAATTTTAAATGTTCTTCTTTGGTCTTTGTATATAATAGTATATCAACTGTGTATACTATACAATTAGGTAGTTGTTTAAAATAACTATCCATAATATGTTGATATCTACCTGGTGCATTTTTATATCCAAATGGTAGTACATTCCATTCATAAAATCCTTGTGGTACCGTAAATGCAGTTAATTCCTTAGATTCTTCTTCTAACTTTAAATGGTAAAATCCTGATTTACAATCAAAGTTACTAAAATAATTATATCCTTGTATTTGTCTTATTTTTAATATCTTATTTGGTATTAGGTAATTATAAGTCATTGTTTTTGCATTTAAATTTCTATAATCAATAACCATCTTACTTTTTCCTTTTTTTTGTTCACTATGTTTATTTACTATAAATGTTGGGCTATTATGTTTACTATTATTTTTTTGTATATATTGTTTTTCTAATAATTCTTCTATATGCATTTTAAATTCTTTCAAATCATCAAAATTATATGTTAATGGTTTCTGGGTTATTATGTTATTTTTATCTATTAATTCAATTTTTATAGTGGTTTTATATTTTCCCCATCCTTTTAATAGATCTCCACTATATAATTGTTCTAATTTTTTCTTAATTATTTCTATATTATTTATTGAAAATATAGTTATTTCCTTTTTATTTATTGAAAATACGACTAGTTCTATTGTATCTTCAGTATTTTTTATAATTTCTAATTTTTGTGTAATTTTTTCACTTCTTTTTATCCAATCAGTTTTCTTTCTTATTTTATTAATAACTCTTTTTGCTCTTACTTTCTGTTTACATGGTGTTGTAAACCACCAATCTGTTCTAGTTATTATATGTGGGTATAATTTATCTAAAAACGACATTCCTAAGAGTATATCTTTTGATGTTAGCTCATAATTATAGATTTCTTCTATTGTTAATATTTTACCCATACTTGTTTTTTTACATTCTTAGCTTTATAAGTAATTAAGCTTCCTTTGTTATTAAATCCTTTAACTATTATTGGTGTTTTTAATTTAACCCATTTACTTTCTGGTAAACAATTATATCTACATAAATTAGCTTCTGCTCCAGTATCTATCATAGGCGTATAATATCTACTATAATATCCTTCTACTACTATCTTCATTAATACATATATTTTCATATCATGTTAGAGCTCTTCTTAGGAATAATCTTTCCCTATTATATGTTATAGATAATTGTGTATGTTCTATATTGTATGGTTTTACTTGTTCTAGCCATTTAATTCCTAATATTGTGTCTGCTTTTTGCATTTCATCCTTTATTTCAAATTCTATTTTCATTTTTCTAACTCCTATTATTTTTTTTCTACTATATTTTTAGTGTTTATTAAGCTTCTTGGTAGATCTGGGCATATATTGTTATCAGGTTTTATTTCCTCATTTTTTACTAGATATTTTGCAATATAATTTTCTTTTTGTCCTGTATTTAAGAGTATTAAATATTCTTTTTTGTTTATTGTTCCTGTTATGTAATATTGATTTAAATTAATTATTGAACTTGTTTCATAACTTGTTCTTTTTGATGAATTTGATGATTCTGGTTTTTCATAAGCTATTCTTTTTGTTGTACTTATTCTATCATTTATTATTTCTAAATCTTCTTCTATGTCTATATTTCTGTAACTATAATCATTATTATCAATTGTTTTTACGAATTGTTCAAAAGGACTTTCTATTTGTATTTTATTAATTTTATTTTTTCTCGTTATTTTATGTTTTGTTGTTAATACATATAGATTTTTACATCTTGCTGTAAATATTTTACTTCCTGGGGTTAATTCTATTCCTGATATTTTCCAATATAATACTAATGATTTATCTATATTTCTATCTGTTACTGCTACTGAATAATTTGCACTTATTATAAATTTAAATTTTTGGTATATTAAATTTCCTTTAATCGCAGTTATTATGCTTTTTTCTATAGGTCTTATGATCCTCTCATCTGCTAAATATAATTCTATTGATGTATCTATTCCTTCTCTAAAACATGCTTTTATTAAAATCTCTGTACCTCCAAGGTGTACATATTTTATTGGGTCTCCTCTACTTTTTATATCGTTTATTTCTTTATTAATTAACCTTTTTGTTACTAGTGGTATACTAGCTTTACTTTTTTCATATCTGCAGTCTATTACATGTTCCTTTTGACTTACTACGTAATATTCTTCCTTTTTCCTAGTAAATATATTTTTTATTGTTGGTATTTTAAATATTTTTTCTATACTCAAGTCTAACTCTTTTCCTTTTATTTCATCAAATACATTGTTATCAAATATTATTTTTTTATCTGTTCCTTCGTCATTTAAATATTCTTTTTTTGTTATTATTTTTATATCTTCTTCAGTCATTTGGTTTATTTGTATATCTTCTTCAGTCATTTAATTCGTCTAATTCACTATCTATTTCATTATCTGTTTCATTCTCTGAAATTTCATATATACTGTCTTCACTTTCTAATTCGTAATCTATATAATCTATCTGCATATATTTTGTATTTTCTATTTTTATTTCTGATATTTGTTTATTTTTTGGGTTTTTAGGTAATTTACAATCTCTAGCTAAATACCCTAATTTTCCGCAATTATAACAAGTACATTCCTTTATAGATTTCTTTTTCCTATAGGTCTTTTATATTTATAATTTTTTACATAATATCTTTTTATTGGTTTCTTATACTTATATTTAGATTTTTTGTATTTCTTATATTTCTTATGCCTTTTTCTTTTCTTATAATATCTTTCTTCGCATCCAAATTGAGGTGCTATTTTATCTTTGCAACATGCTAAATTTCTTATTAATGTTTTTTTCCATTTTTATTCGTCTCTATATTTTTCACATAGGTTTCTATACCATTGTTGTAAAAATTTTATTCTTGTTCCTAGAGTATCTACTATTTTTGCTCCATCCCAACTTTTTATTATTTTTAAACTAAATGGTTCAGGTAATTTATTAAAATATAATTTTCTTATTTCTTTACTTTCTTCTGTATTATATGCTCTTTTATAATAATATTCTTTAAATACGCAAGTTTATTCATTTATGTAGCACATATTACTTATTACTAATTTTAATATTAAATTCCTATTTGTATCTTTCTCTTCATGTTCTTCTTCTTCTGTTGTTGTCATGCTATTAAATTCGTCTTTTATAGCTGTTTCATATTTTTTTAGTAATTCTATAGGTGTTAGTTTAGTTGTGGTTGTTGATGATGTTCCTTCTGTGGGTTTGCCAGTTCTTAATACTCTTTTACTATTTTCAGTTAGATTTAAAAAGCATAATTTCATTGTTCCTATTAGTGTTCTTTCTATATATTCTGGTGCATCTGTTACATTTATATTATTATCTAATAATTGTTTGGTTATATATCCTATCCATAATTGTATTATTTTTTCTGTATCTATTACTCAATCTAAGTATAAAAAGTTATAATTTTTATTAACTATTTGTTTTGGTGTCCATTTGTCATATTCATTCTTTAGATTATATCTTTTAAACTTATTCTTATAATATGTAGGTTTTCTTATTTCTGATGTTCTAGGTATTATAGTTTCATCTTCTTTTTTATCAAGAGTGTTTATTTCCGTGTTTATATTTTCTAAGTTTTCTTCATTAATTACTTCTTGTTTTCCACTGATTCCTAATTTTTTTGTATTTGTTAAGATTTCTGTATATGTTTCACTATCTTCCGAATCATAATTATCTGTTTCTTCAACATCTATTGTATTAATTTCTAATTCCTTGGTATCTATTTTTTTATTGTCTATTTCTAATTTTTCTTTAAATTGATTTATCTCATTTAATAATTTTTGTTCTTTATTTTTTTCTTCTTTTTCTTTCTGTCTTTTTCATACAGATCTTTTAGCATTTGTAGTTCTTTTTCTAATTCAGCAATCCTACTATTTTTAGTTTTTTCTATTTTTCGTATTTCTTCTGTAGTTTGTTGTTTTATTTTTTTTATTTCCTTTTTTCTATCTATTTCTTCGTTTTCTTTTTCTATTCTTACCATAGCTGTCAATTTATCTTCTAATTTTAATTCTTCTTTTTTAGCATTAAATATAAATGTTCACCAATTTTTCTTATATCTTCTTCCTAGATTAGAAAATACTATTTTTATTTTTAATCCTTCGTGATTTTCATATATTTTTTCATCTATTATAAATTATTCTTTGTTCATTTTATTGTAAATAGTTCATGTTGATATATATATTCTAAGCTATCTACTTGTGATTCTATATTTGATATTTCATCTTTTTGTGCATTTATTGAGTTTTACTAACTCCGGCAAATATATTATAATGTATTCTTTCTATTCTTATTTTTAATTCTTTACCTTTTTTAGAAATAATTTGTTTTAATTCTTTATATTTTTGTACTTTATTCATTTAAACCATATTTATAATATTTTGGTGGGTATCTAACTCTGATTTTATCATAATTAGGTGGTATGTGTCTCATTCTACTAGATTGTAAATGGATTATCAATTTTGCTTCAATACTAGATCTTAAGGTAATTGGGTAGGCTAATCTTTGTGGGTTTTCTTTTGTTTTATTTAGACTTATATATTCTGAATAATTACTAATTAAAGATTCTTTAATTTTTCTAAAAACTTCTGTGTTTTTAAATGGTCTTCTCATAATTAATTAATATAAATTAAACTCAAGTAAATCTAATCTAAATTTAAACATATATGCTACTTCTATAGGTCTTATAATCCTATTATCTGCTAAATATAATTCTATTGGTGTATCTATTTCTTCTCTAAAACATGCTTTTATTTATATCTCTGTACCTCCAAGGTGTACATATTTTATTGGGTCTCCTCTACTTTTTATATCGTTTATTTCTTTATTAATTAACCTTTTTGTGGTGGGTTTAATTATTTGGGATAAAATAAATAAAGAAAGCCGAACGAATACGATCGTGAAACGTATCCCTCCGTTAGTGATAAAGGTATATTTGTACCTTTTCATTAATGTCAAGGACATATTTATGCTCAAAGTATGATGGTAAGAATATATTTGTATCCAAAATATGATGAAGGTTATATTTGTATCATTTATTAAAGTTCGAGAATATATATGTACCTTTCCCGAATTTGAAAAGATTAGTCTCAAATTTGGATAAACTACAGATAGAGGGTAAGACTATGAACTTAGCTCGAAGTTAATGTATCTACTTGCAAATATCCTGATGCATGTATCACCGCCCAAGAAAACTTTACTCACTCCATTCAATTTTTGTAAGCTAAATGTAGAAATTATTTCTCATCAATGCCTCGACTCAATGAATATATTATAACTAGGGGGTATACGTGGTTTAGTTTACAACAAGTGTGTTTATCACGCATCAAACCTGAGTAAGATGGACAAGTATATTATATGATATAATTGTATATAATGGTCAAGTGGCCTACGAAACATGTTTAGAGTGACAAGTATTCACCTATGAATACATCACAACATTTATAAAACCTCTACTAAAGTTTGAAATTGGCCAAATTAGCAACATATACTCAAACTTATTGCGAAAATTTTCTTAGATCCCTCAACTAAGGTCTGTTCCTATCAGACCCCTAAGCCCCCCAGATTTTGTTCCAATTGGGCATTTTTTTCCCTATCAGCAAAAAGCTTAAAGTGTGTGTTGCACACACGTGATGACACGACAAAATGAGCTAATTGGAAGCTGACACGTGCCATTGTGGGTTCAATAATTATTAAAAATTAATTATAATATTTTTAAAAAAGGTATATAAAAATGGCATTGAGGAAATTATTAAAAAATAATTTAAAAAATAAAAATAAAAAAATGATTATTTTAAAAAAATTATAATTTTTTTTAAAAATGAAATAAATTATTTAAAAATTATTTTTTTAAAAATTAATTATTAAAAAATTATAATTTTTTTTAAAAAATAAAAAATGGCATTGAGGATATAAATTATGAAAAACTAATTATAAAATTATTTTAAAAATAAAAATAAAAAATTGATTATTTACAAAAATTAGAAAATTATTTAAAAATGAAATAAATTATTAAAAAATTATTTAAAAAAATTACTTATTAAAATGTTTTATAAAAATTTTTAAAATGAAAATAAAAAATGGAATTGAGGATCTAAATTATGAAAAAATAATTATAAAATTATTGGAAAAATAAAAATAAAAAATTGATTATTTAAAAAATAATAATTTTTTTTAAAAATGAAATAAATTATTAAACAATTATTTTATTTTAAAAAATAATTGTTAAAAAAATTATAATTTTATTTAAAAATGA
Organism: Capsicum annuum; assembly: GCF_002878395.1. Taxonomy (NCBI): domain Eukaryota; kingdom Viridiplantae; phylum Streptophyta; class Magnoliopsida; order Solanales; family Solanaceae; genus Capsicum; species Capsicum annuum. Next base: position 60,363,973 of record NC_061122.1, read on the forward strand.
AAATAAAAAATGGCATTGAGGATATAAATTATGAAAAAATAATTATAAAATTATTTAAAAAATAAAACTAAAAAATTATTATTTAAAAAAATTATAAAATTTTTTAAAAAATGAAATAAATTAATAAAAAATTATTTAAAAAATAAAAATTAATTATTAAAAAAATTATAAAACTTTTTAAAATGAAAACAAAAGTGGAATTGGGGATCCAAATTATGAAAAATAATTATAAAATTATTTAAAAAATAAAATTAAAAAAATAATTATTAAAAAAAAATTATAAAATTTTTTAAAAGATGAAAATAAAAAACAGAATTATTTTTAAATTCAGTTTTATTTAAAAAAAAACTATTGGGGCCCTCTAATGCTTTTTGGGGACTTTAGTGTTTTAAAAAAAATTGTTGTTAAAAAAATTTTGGGGCCCTCAATGCCACTTGACATCTTTTTATTCATAAATTAATAAAAAAAATACTGCTCACGCGCCTCCCACGATGGCACTGCATGTGCAGTGCCACATAGGCAAAAAATGCCTAATTAGAACAAAATTCGGGGGGGGGGGGGGGGGGTTAGGGGTCTGATAGGAACAGACCTTAGTTTAGGGTTCTAAGTGAATTTTCGCAACAAGTTTGAGTGCCTATCGATGCCTTTGGCCTTTGAAATTTGAACACGTACTACTGTAATAAGGTCGGGACAGGGCCCCGACATACTTATGCTATATACATATGTACAACAAAAAGTACAGGAATAGTCTAGCTCTACGGAAAATGAAGCACATAAAATGCTCAACAGAATGTTTGAGAGATGTCTAGAGAGAATGATTGCTACCTTGTATGTCCGATTAAATATTTATGTAGTGCCCTGTTGATAAAAGGGGTGTGAGTACATATTACATATGCTCTTATGTAGACAGAATAACCGGTGATGTAAGAATGCCCAAATTAACATAATAACAAGTATAAGCAAGTGAAAACATTAAAAAAAAGGGCAGCCCGGTGCACTAAAGCTTCCGCTATGCGCAGGGTCCAGGGAAGGGCGCCACTACAAGGGTGTATTGTACGTAGCCTTACCTTGCATTTCTGCCAAAGGCTGTTTCCAAGTCTTGAACCCGTGACCTCTTGGTCACATGGCAGCAAGTGAAAGCATATGAATACTAAAAACCTCTTATGAAACTACGAACGACATCTCACCGTTCTTAGTATGTTATGTGCATATCTTTAAGTTGTTCATTATACAATTGTGCAGATGATTTATTACACTTGGGATCTTATGTCTAATTTATATTCAAGTGAGCAAATCAACAACTGAGTCTCAAACGCTACATTTCTGGACAGTTTTTTCTACTAGTGCAATAACTATGCAGGTGTGACAGTGTACTAAAATAAACACCTGGTTCAATCAAAATTCCATCACTTATTTACACACTACTATAAATACAAAAAGATGCTTTGTAACTGATTTTCTCAAAGACTAAGAGTAAAAATTTTGTTCTGATATTGAGTTTCTTAGGTAGGGTTACCTAAGTTGTGCTGGTTAGAGACGTAGAGTTAATCAATATTGAGAGTGCAATTGATAGAGCTGTCAAGAGATGGTTGTAATAGAGTTATTACAATTTGAAGAACTTAGAGTTAATTTCTAATGGAGTCTGTAATCAAGATGGGTTTTGATTATAGTGGAGTTTGAGAGCCTGTGAGTGCAGGTCGTGGTTTTTCGTCCCTTGAGCAAGGAGGTTTCCACGTAAATCTTTTTATTTTTTTATTCTCTATATTTTTACGTGTTCGCTATTTTATTATAATATTATTCACCTTAGGGACCTGTTCCCTTAGCGGTGCTCTACCCTCCACATTTTAACAATTGGTATTAGAGCAAGGACACTCTACAAAGTTATCACCAAGAGTGAATTCCTGATCATAACAGTACCACCTAATCTGGAGGAAGGACAATCTACTACTAGGCCACCCCGCTTTAATGGGAAATACTATGGGTGGTGAAAAACTAGGATGTATATTTTATCATGGCTGAGGACAGTGAACTGATAGATGTGATACTTGATGGTTCTTATATGCTAGTAAGGAAAGTCAAAGAAGGAGACATAACTAGAATGGTTATTAAAACAAGGAGAGAGTATGATGATAAAAATTATAAGAAGATTGAAAAAGAATTTCAAGGCTAAAAAGTTATTGGTGTGTGGGATAGGACCAGATGAATACAACCGAATCTCTTCTTAAGAAAATGCAAGAGGTCGGAGACTGCCTAAGAACAGATCATGAAGGAACAATTTATGTGTGAAGGAATAACAAATGGATATGTTAAACACTCAGTATGAAGCCTTATTTATGAAGAAAGGAGAGACTATTCAGGAGATGCATACATAATTTACCACAATTACAAATAAGTTGCACTGCTTTGTTAAAGTGATTCCTCTACACAAACAGATAAGGAAAATTTTGGGAGTTCTTCCTAAGTCATGGGAGGGCAAAGTTGATGCTAACACTGAGGCTAGAAATTTGAAGGCACTTACCATTAATAAATTTATTGGGAACCTAAAAACCCATGAGTTGAAGAAACAACAAAGTCAAGAAAAGTAGGAGGTTAAGAGAAAAGTCATTAGCTTTAAAAGCCTTAAAGTCTGAGTCCAGTGATGAATATGCTGACGGTTCTTACTTAGCCAAAAAATTATCAAGACTATGAAGAAAAGTGGTTAATTTCAGAGAAAAAGAAGTAATAGGAGAAAATAAGGCACTGTTTAAGTCTGTCACGAATGTGGAAAACCTGGACATTTTATCAAAGATTGTCCTTTGCACAAAATGGATTATCAAGAGTACTTGAAATTAGGAGGAGATAAAGAAAATAGGAAGGACCAGGTCTGAGAGAATTCAAGAAGGAAGACTACTACTGATTATGCAATAAAGCAAGCTCTAGCTGTCTGGGGAGATACCTCAAGTGAATCTAATGAGTCAAAAAAATGAAGATGCTTCCATGTTAGCTTTGGAGAATAGTGAAATCTCTTACAACTCTCTTTTTGCTCTCATGGTAAAATCAGACGAAGAAGGGAATGAGATAACTCTTTTTGATATTAAGCAAAACATAAATGATTATTCCCCTAGAAGATAAAAAAACTTGCAAATATATTGCTTGATTCTATGTGTGAGCTTACTGCTGAGAGAAAATTGCTTGAAGATAAGGTAGAAAACCTAGAATATGAAAAACTAGCCTTGACCATCTAGTTATCTGAAGTAGGAGAACAATCCTTAAAAACTAAAATAAAAAAACAAGGATTTAATAGATCAACTGAAGAAAATGGTTGAATCTGATGGGAAGGGCAAAAAAGAAGCTTGAAGGCTTCAGATTGATCTTGAAGAAAAGTTGGAGAATTCTCAAAAGCTTCTTATGATTACACTTCATAAAAATAAAGAATTGAAAAGGGACATGGTCCATCTAAAAAAAGATCTTAACAAATCCCTAAAATGGACCACGTCTTCACAGATCCTTGCTAATATAACCAATCAGGGGTTCAATAATGGTAGAGGTCTGATGTATCGGTACAATACCCATAATTCTAAGACCAAAGGCAAGCATGTTTTTGTTACTGAAAATAAAGCCAACAATTCTTTATTCACTCATTATAGTAGGGATGGTCACTTGAAGGATAAATGTCAGGGATGTCTTAGAGTTAGAATGAATACTGCTAGATATGTTCAACTGAAGTAGTCCTTCCATAAGAGATCTAATTCCCTGACTAATTTTAAGAAGTACAAATTGGCTAGTTGGACCAAGAGAGATGTGATCACTCCCTTGTCTTTCTTTTGAGAACTCAGACTCAAGTGGATTCCTAAATCTAACAAATGACTTCTATATATAGGTAGGAGTAAGAGAAGGCAATCAAAGCTAGTTTATGGATAGTGGATACTCTAAGCACATGGCTAGTAGAGCTGACAATTTTCTCTCACTCAAGAAAATTCAAGGTAGAGGTATCTCTTTTAGAAATAGAAAGAAAGATTAAATCATGCCATTGAGGATGTTTATTATGTAAATAGTTTAAAATACAGTCTTCTGAGTGTGTCCCAATCTGTGATAAAGGAAATAAAGTGAAGTTCCTATCTGATGGGTGCACTTTTTCAAATTTAAAGCCTGGGAAAGCCATACTCAAAGCTAAAAGGTGCAAGAACATATGTGTCGCTGATCCAGACTCAGTAGATGACTGTGAATTGACCTGCTTAAGTGTTCAATATGAAAATGCTAATCTATGGCACAGAAGGCTGGGACATGTAATTTCGTTTTTACTAAACAAGTTGATCTTAAAGGACCTTGTCCGTAGTGTTCCAAAGCTACAGTTTTCAAATAATAAGGTTTGTGATGCTTCTGCCAAAGAAAAATAAACCTGATCTTTCTTAAAGTAGAAGAAGCAGGTAAGCACCTCTAAACCCGTTGAATTGTTGCACATGGACCTATGTGGACCTGTTAAAGTCCAAAGTAGGGGTGGGAAAAGATTTATTTTTGTTATTGTGGATGACTATTCCAGATTCACCTAGACAATGTTCCTATGAACTAAGGATAAAACTTATGAAGTTCTGGTGGTCTTTGCCAAGCAAATTCAAATGAAACTAAATTGTAAAATTAAAAGATTCAGATCCGATCATGGAAATAAGTTTGAAAACTTCAAAGTTGAAGGATTCTGTGCTGAAAATGACATCAGTCACATCTTTTTTGCTCTTGGAACTCCTCAGCAAAATGGAGTAATTGAAAAAAAGAATAAGACTCTCATAGAAAGTTCCGGGACCATGTTGATTGACAGTGGTTTTCCAAAAATTTTTAGGTTGAAGCTGTCAATATGCCTGTTATATGATCAATAGATGCCTGATCAGATCTCTACTGAACAAAACTCCATATGAACTTGTTTTTAATAAAAAACCTAAACTTGATTATTTTAGTCTATTTGGGTGAAAATGTTTTGTTCTAAACAATGAAAGAATGAGCTTGGGAAATTTGATTCCCAAAGTAATGAAGCTGTATTTGTAGGCTTCTTCTCAATAAGTAAGGCATACAGAATCTTCAACAAAAGGACTCTATGTGTGGATGAAAGTGTACATATGGTCTTTGATGAATCAAGAAAGCTTAAAGATTCTACTGGAGGTAAAGATTCTGACATGAAAGAACTCATTCCTATTCAAAGGGATGGTATAATTAAAGTTGAGGTTTAAGAACAGAATGATATAGTTGTAGAAAAATGGTGATGCTGAATCAGGTCCTCCGTTGCAAAATCTTAATTTAGAAGAGGGACATAAAAAAGAACCTGCTCAAAATTCTCAGGGGCTTGGTTTCAGTAGACCTCATTCAAGAAAATCAAACTAGAAGCACAAATTCTCTTACCCCCTTGAAAATCTGACCTTACCCTTGGAAACTGGAATGCAAATAAGAGCTCAAGCCTCTAATTTTGTGGCCTTTTCTGCTTTCTTGTCAAAAACTAAGCCCATAAATGTAAAAAGAATCCCAAAAAGATGTTGACTGGATTAATGCTATACAGGAAGAACTTTAGACATTTAGAAGGAGCAAAGTCTGGCACCTGGTCCCCAGGCCTGTTGACAGAACAATCCTTGGGACAAAATGTGTGTAGAAATAAGTAGGATGAACATGGAACTATCAACAGAAATAAATCAAGGCTTGTTATTCAAGGATATGATAGGAGGAAGGCATTGACTATGATGAAACCTTTGCTCCTGTTGCAAGAATGGAAGATATTAGGATCCTTATTGATTTTGCAATCTATATGGGATTCAAACTCCTCCAAATGAATGCCAAGAATACCTTTTTAAATGGAAATTTGAAGAAAAAAGTTTATGTCAAACAACCTCTAGGTTTTGAGGATGTTGATTTCCCACATCATGTGCTTAAGCTGGATAAGGCAATCTATGGGTTAAAGCAAGCACTTAGAGCTTGGTATGAGAGACTATCAGTTTCTTCTATAAAATGGTTTTAAAAGAGGCAAAATAGACAACACCCTATTTTTAAAGTCCAAACGGAACAACTTGATGATTGTGAAAATCTATGTTGATAACATAATCTTTGGAGTGACCTCTGATTCTCTATTTGAAGAATTTGCCAAGTGAATATGGAATGAGTTTGGATTGAGCATGATAGGTGAATTAAGATTTTTCCTAGACCTACAGATTAAATAGACCTCAGGATATTGATTTGTCAAAAAAAATGCATTAAAGAGATGCTGAAGAATTTATTATAAGAGATGCCAAGCCAATTGATACTCTAATTAGAACTCGTTCAGAGATAGATAATGATGGACCTGGTCCCTCAATAAATAAGACCATGTATAGAGGGATTATTAGATCCTTATTAGATCTCAGTGCAAGCAGACCAGATATTGTGTTTAGTGTTGGTATGTGTGCTAGGTTTCAGACATGCCCAAAGGAGTCTCATCTAAAATATGCCGTCATGCCTTAAATCCTATTGGGGTGGACATGTACCCGTAGCTATGAAGGCCCGAGAGAACCAATCCATGACCTTGTACTCCTCATTCATGTAACTATAATAACCAAAGATTTACCATACATGGATATAATGCATTAATGAGAAATAAATGATAATTCCAAAACTATATATATACCAGGCTTGGCAGTTGGGGCCATTATATTTAAAGATAAGACACTATCATGATTAATATTTCATTGGTATACAAATCCTCTAAAAGATACATAGACATCTGGTTAAGGTCGGGACAAAACCCCGCCTTACTCTTGAATATTGTACAATACCAAAATATATAAAATAGACTCGAAAAACCATAAATCAATCTGGAGCTCACCAATAGCTGCTGGATATCCTGGGCTCCTACTGAGAAGGTGTATTTACTGAAGCACCTTTGCCTGCAGCATGAAATATAGGTACCCCATAAGGGGAGTCAGTACGAAAGTATGTACTGACTATGTAAGGCTAAAAGTAACCACATATGATATAGGAGCTCAACGAAAATAAGATATAAGTGTACAAATAGTGCTAGTAGACCACCTTTATATATACTTGTAGGGTCAGGTACATTACATTCTTTTCTTCATTTTACCTTTCTTACTTCATAATCTTGGTAAGTCATATGATACAAATGACCAGCTGATCAGTGGTAAATAGATAAATCGAGATCGACCCATGCTAGGCTTACTCCCCTGAGCTGCCACCCATAAATAAACATTGGGATCGACCCATTCTAGGCTTACTCCCCTGAGCTTCCATCAAAAAATAAAGTATCGAGATCGGCCCATGCTAGGTTTATGCCCCTGAGCTGCCACCCATTTAATATAAATTTGCATTACTTAGTTTATTTAGCCTTTGAGATTGTTACTTTTGTGGTCATAACAGTATGGTACATTGAAACCATAATCTACCAATAAGATACTTGTAAATGGGCACTTATTACAACAACAATAAAGTAGGGAACTATTGTCACACAAATGAAGTGTAGGAGTTGAAAGAACACATAGGTTTTATTTGAGTAAACAGAGAACTCCTAAAATTTTCTAGTGAAAATAGACGTGCAGGCTTAATAATAAGCATGTATTGAGGTGTTTTAACATGTTAGAGAGTGGGAAAAGGGTCATTGGATACATAGGATATAATACGCTTCTATTATGTATCACTTGTTATAGGATAACCTTGTAAGCTTACTTGATGGAACAAATGTCCGATTTCATGCCAAAGAGTGCAAAATAGAGTATGCCTTACATGCGTGGTTGTACAACTTCGATATTAACCCATCTTGACTTTCCTTCTTTTGGATTACTTATCTATAATAAAATATATAGTAAATAAATATTAGTAACTAACCGACACATTTGGGCTATTTATCTTCACCAAAATAGTGGCCGGGCAGTAAGCCTATAATTTATCAATCAAGGGTATTATTTTAAACCTTTTCTTCTCCAATTACATCCACATACCATACATGTTCTTATAAGATCCCCGACACAACTTTGGGTTCATTACACCCTCCAAACAATACACGAAATAAATGGGCAGTAGACATATACAACCATTAGTTCGGTGGTGTACCACCACACCCTTCTTCTATATTTCAATACAAACTAATTACACCTTTCTTCAGCATAAACATGGTAGCCCCCAACCTATACACACAAAACATTCCACAAAACAGCCCAACATTCCACAAAACAGCCCCAAATCCCTTTTGTTGTAGCAATCAATTATTGAACTCATCATCTCTTGAGTTCTCAATAGCAACACATCCATAATTCTTTCCCAAATTCATATACAAGGAGAACAAAATAGGGCAGTCACCTTACCTCAATTCTTCAACTTATCCTTTAAATTTGAACTTCTAAAGAACATCAACTTTTACTTTTCTTCACACTTCAAACCAAAGAAGTAAAGAGATCTCTTAATAATAAAAAAAGTGAGAAATTAGCTTGTTCTATATTCTGCCATGAATTAATAACTAAGCACTTATAGCATGTTTTCCTAATATACCATGAGATAATTAAGCTAAACCATAAGCTACAAAGGTTGGGGGTTTCTTCAAGAACCCTAGAGAGAGAATAGGGATGCTCTTTGTTGTTCTAGAGAAGTAGAGATAACTTTATGAAATATGGTACTTTTATGACTTAGAATTTAAGGAAATGACCAAAAACTTAGCCTCATAAAGCCCCTATTTTTGGCCATATATTTATCTACATTTTAGACCTCAAAATGGGTCCAAGAAGGTGATACACCTACTTAAAGAGATCAAGCTGTTCAAAAGGTCAAAGTAGGTGATGCACCTACTTGATTAAGTTCTTATTTGGGCTCAATTAACTTGGGCCTTTGGCAGTTTTAAGTGTTGGGCCATTTCTTCATTTCATTTTCTTTTACTTAAGTTAGGCCCAAATGAGTACCTTAACATAGGATCAAATCTGATCCATAACCTTGGGTCCATTAACTTGGTCCATATATCTCAAGTAGGTGACTCACCAACTAGATTAATTAAGTCAAGCAAGCACCTCAATAAAATACTCTATTTTTAGTTCTTAATCCCTTGGATCAATTACTAGCTTACGATCCCAAGCTTAAATAGTTGTATCAATGTTAACTTGGTCGCATCACATTGAAACATATGGGCAACATCTATAATTTCATCTACACCATTCATACTCACATAACAAATATCATCCGTTACCTATACCACAAGGCTATACTAAGTTCTATTTAATTAGAACAAGTACAAGTAAAATACGGGATATTACATCCACCCCCTCTTAGGAACATTCATACTCGAATGATAGTATAATTGTCCAACCAAAATAAGTTCAAGCCTAAGTTTAATACTTAAGTTATCATGTAGTACCTATATATTACACTTAATTTTTATTGCCCCAATTCAGCATCTTGAATTTGTATTTGAACAAATGGGTGTACTTGGATTTCATCGCTTCTTCAGCTTCCTATGTTATCTCTTCTACTTGTTGGTTTCTTCAAAGCACTTTTACAAAAGCTATTTCCTTATTCCTTAACTTCTTAACTTGTCAATCTAGGATAGTAATAGGTATTTCTTCATTGGTGAGATATTCCATAACTTGTACATCTTTTGTAGGAGTAATATGAGATGGATCTCCCATGCACTTTTGAACCATTGAGACGTAAAGTACTGGATGAACTGTTGAGAGCTCTTAGGGTAGCTTTATTCATAAGCGACTTGGCCAAATCTCTGACTAATCTCATATGGGCCTATATAACGTGGACTTAGTTTTCCTTTCTTACCAAATCTCATAACCCCCTTCCTTGGTTACACCATCAAGAATACCCAATCACTTATAGCAAACTCTAGCCCCCTTCTTCTAATATCTGCATATGACTTGTGTCGACTTTAGGCTATTTCTAGCTGCCTTTGGATTACTTTAACCTTTTCCATAGCTTGATGAACAAGATCTATCCCGAATAAGGCAATTTCACCCACTTCAAACCATCTAATTAGTGATCTATACTTTCTTTCATACAAAGCTTCATATGGTGCCATTTTGATACTTGAATGATAGCTATTGTTGTATGCAAACTCGATGAGAGGTAAATGATTATCCCAACTACTTTTAAATCCCAATACATAAGCTCGTAGCATATCTTTAAGTATTTGAATAGTACATTTCACTTGTCCATCTGTTTAAGAGAGTAAAGCTGTACTTAAATTAATTTGTATTCCCAAATTTCTCTGAAAAGACTTCCAAAAATTTGTAGTAAATTAAGGTCCCCTATCTGATATAATAGAGATTGGTACTCTGTGTAATTGAACTATCTCCTTGATATACAATTTTGCATACTCCTCAACTGTGTAAGTGGTCCTAACCGATAGAAAGCGTGCTGATTTGGTAAGCCTATCAACTATCACCCATATGGAATCAAACTTTTGAGATGTACAAGGAAAATAAGTGACAAAATCCATGTTGATCATGTCCCACTTCCAGATTGGAAGATCTATACATTGCATATAACCTCTGGGCTTTTGGTGCTCTACTTTAACTCTTTGACAATTTGGACATTCGGCTACAAATTCTGAAATGTTCTTCTTTATGTCACCCCACCAATACATTCCTTTTAAATCCTGATACATTTTAGTTAACCCTAGATGGATGGAATACCTTGAATGATATGCCTTTATCATAATCCTCTTTGTTATCCCATCTACATTAGGCACATATAATCTATTTTGGCACTGAAGTACTCCCTCTTGTGTAAACTCAAATACCTTTGTCATACCACACTGTACATTTTCCTTAAGCCGTAATAGAATAGGATCTATATATTGCTTCTCTTTCACTTCGGCTATTAATGAAGATTCTATCGAATTGTGCATAATAAGACCCTCATCTAGAGCTTCAAGAAGGTGAACCCAAAAATTAGCTAGTTGGTGTAGATCCTTAGTCATCCCTTGTTGTTCCGTAGGCTGCCTATAAGTTCCCACCATAGCCTTATGACTTAACACATTAGCTACCGCATTTGCTTTTCCTAAATTATACAAGATATCACTATCATAGTGTTTTAATAGATCAAACCATCTTCGCTGCTTCAAATTTAGGTACTTCTGATTAAAGATATATTGCAAACTCTTGTGGTCAGTAGATATGTCAACATGAATCCCATACAAGTAGTGATGCCATATTTTTAAGGCAAATATAGCCGCTGTTAGCTCCAGATCATACGTTGGATAATTTATCTCATGTGGCGTAATTGTCTTGAGGCATATGCTATGACTTTACCGTGCTGCATTAACACACACCCTAATACAATTCTTGAAGCATCACAATACACTGCATATCCTTCTATGCCTTCTGGAAGTACCAATATGGGTGTAGAATTCAACTTATTCTTCAGATCTTGGAAACTCCTTTCACATGCATCATTCCATTAAAACTTGGATGCTTTGTGTGTTAGCTTTGTTAAAGGTGCATAAATTGAAGAAAGTCCTTCAACAAACCTTCTATAATAACCTACTAACCCAAGGAAACTATGAATCTCTGTAGGTATTGTAGGTCTTGGCTAGTTCTTCACAACTTCTATCTTTTGAGTATCAACCTTTATTCCTTTATTAGATACAATATGACCTAAGAGTGCCACAGATTTTAACCAAAACTCACATTTAGAGAACTTTGTATATAGCTTACGATCACGAAGAATCTGTAATGCCTGCTATAAGTAACTGGCATGATTCTCCTTTGATCTCAAATAAAGCAGAATATCATCTATAAAAACTATCACGAACACATCTAAGAATGGCTTGAACACCCTATTCATCAAATCCATAAAAGCTGAGGGTGCATTAGTTAGCCCAAAGGACATGACTAGAAACTCGCAATGACTGCACCATATTCGAAAGGTTGTCTTTGGTATGTCCTTCTCTTTGACCCTCACTTGGTGGTAACCTGACCTCAAATCAATTTTTGAAAAAAACTTGGAGCCTTGCAATTGGTCAAATAAGTCATCAATTCTTGGAAGGGGATATTTGTTCTTAATAGTCACCTTATTTAGTTGTCAGTAGTCAATACACATTCTCAATGAGCCATCTTTCTTATGCACAAATAACAATGGTGCGGCCCAAAGGGACTTACTAGGCCTTATGAATCCTTTTTCTAGCAAGTCTTTCAATTGTTATTTCAAATCCCGTAATTCTACTAGGGCCATTCTATACAGAGGCATTGAGATTGATTGAGTACCTAGAATCACATCAATACCAAACTCCACGTCTCATTCTGGAAGAAAACCTGTAAGATCTTTGGGAAATACATCAGAAAATTCATTTACCACTAGAATAGTTTGAAGAGTTAATGACTTTGCATCTGTATCTTTCACTCTAACTTGATGATATATGTAACCTTTAGAAATCATCCTTTTTGCCTTAAAATAAGAAATAAATTTACCTCTTGGTACACCAATATTACCCCTACATTCAAGGAATGCCTCTCTTGGAAAATGAAAATACACTCTCTTAGTTCTGCAATCTATTGCGGCATAACAAGATGCTAACCTTTCCATACCTATTATAGCATAAAAATCTATCATTTCTAACTCAACAAGGTCATCCATTGTATCGTGGCCACAAATAGTTATTATATAATTTTGATACACTCTCCTAGCTATAATAGATTCACCAACCGGCTTAGACACTTCAAATGGCTTAACTAGTAATTCTAGTGTTCTTTTGAACTTTCCAACAACTAATGGAGTGACATATGATAATGAAGAACCCGGATCAATTAATACATATACATCATGAGAAAAGATGGACAGTATATATGTAACCACATCTGGGGAAGCCTCTAAATTTTGTTCGATCCACTAAAGCATATGTACGATTCTAAACTCTACTAGAGCTAGCTGCTCCTTTAGCACCTCTACCATGACCCATAGGTTGTACACCCCTACCTGAATTATGCATTGATTATTATATGCAACGGCTGATCCAGTAGATTATGTCATACCACCTATGCCCTTTTGTGGGCATTCTCTAATTATATGCACCGACGTACTACACCAAAAGCAAGCATTTGTCTTGAACTGACATGCATCTAAATAAAGCTTTACACATTATTTACATGGTTGATAAGGAGGTCTTAATTAGATCATACTCCCTTGATCCTGATACCCCGCTATTCGTGAACTCTGATTCTCACTTCTTTGCCCAAACTGGTTGCCTTTAGACCCTTGAAACTATGGTAGACCACTAGCTGTAAAATAAGAATATAATGGCCTAGGTGGTCTATTAGAAAATCGAGGCCTAAACTCTTCTTGGGATGACATAAACTTCCCCGTAGATCTGGCTCTCTTGGAATACCCTCTTTCTAATTCTTGTGTTCTTCTTCTTTGTCTCCGATCCTCTATTTTTTGTGTAAAAGCTTGTATCCTTTCTAGGTCAATGTCTTTGTTCAAATCAGCAATAGTACAATCTCTAACCATATACAGATCCAATCTATACATGTATCGATGAACTCTATCATCCATAGTAGCTACTACATTAGGAGCATACCTAGACAAAGAGTTAAATCGAAGGCTGTACTCCCTTACGCTCATATTCCCATGGTGAATATTTAGGAACTAATCTGCATGAGCCTCTCAAATCTCAAATGGAAGGTAATGATAAAAAAATGGCTCTTTGAACTCTTTCCAAGTAGCTAAAGGTGCATCAATACCCTTAGATCATTTCCACTCTTCATACCAAAATATAGCCTCCCCTTTGAATCTATATACTTCTAGCTAAACTATCTCTTTACCCGATACATGCACGACATCTAGAGCCCTTTGGATTTGATTAATAAAGTCCTGTTGTTCTTCATTAATATCTGATCCGGTGAATGTGGGGGGATCTAGCTTAAGGAAATCCTATGTCCGTTGGCTAGCTGCCCTATCAACACTACTAGAACCTGTGGTTGGAATAGTTTGTCCTTGAGCTTGTCCAACAACTATACGATCTAATAATTGCGCTACATTCCTTATATCTTGCTCAGTATCATTAATAGGAGGTTCTAAGGATGTGATTCTTCTCCTTATTAGCTATTCTGGAGATGGAGGAGTAGAAAGAGTTTGGGATACAAAATCAGCTTGTGCCTCACTTTGATTAACTTGCCTAGGTAGTGACTTGCTGGTCTTCTCTCTGGCAGCCATATGTATTCGCTTACCTGTATTCTTATTCCTTCTTGTAATCGACATCTTTACTATAATAAGAGAAAAAAATAGATTCAATGGTTAAATATGACTTCACCTATAACATGGGATCTATTGCACGATCTAAGATATAAAGAAAAAAAGACAACCCCAAAATGTCCCATAGCCTCCTATTTATAGATATGGTACACAACATACCCATAACCAAGACTCTACATAGACACGACTTTGTAGACTCTCTAGGATGACCTGCTCTGATACCACTTTTGTCATGCCTCAAATCCTATTGGGGAGGACAGGCACCCATAGCCGTGAAAGCCCAAGAGAATCAATACATGACCTTGTACTCCTTATGCATGTAACTATAATAACCAAAGGTTTTACCATACATGGATATAATGCATTAATGAGAAATACATGACAATTCCAAAACTATATATATAATAAACTTGGCCATTGGGGCCATAACATCTAAAAGATAAGACACTATCATTCTTAGACTTATATTGGTCTACAAAGTATCTAAAAGATACATAGACATCTGGTTAAGGTCGGGAAAAAACCCTGCCTTACTCTTGACTACTGTACAATACCAAAATATATAAAACAAACTCGAAAAGCCCTAAATTAATCTGAAGCTCACCAATAGTCGCTGGATATCTTAGGCTCCTACTGAGAAGGAGTATTTACTGAAGCACCTATGCCTGCAACATGAAATATTGGTATCCTATAAGGTATGCTAGTACGAAAGTATGTAATGAATATGTAAAGCTAAAAGTAACCACACATTATATAGGAGCTCAACGGAAATCAGATATAAGTGTACAAACAGTGCTAGTAGACCACTTTTATATATACTTATAGGGTCAGGCACATTACATTTCTTTCTTTATTTTACCTTTATTACTTCATAATCTTTGTAAGTCATATGATACAAATGACCAGCTGATCAGTGGTAAATAGACAAATCAGGATTGACCCATGCTAGGCTTACACCTCTGAGCTGCCACCCATAAATAAATATTGGGATCGGCCCATGTTAGGCTTACACCCTTAAGTTTTCACCTATATATAAAGTATCGGGATTGGCCCATGCTAGACTTATGTCCCTGAGCTGCCACCTGTTTAATACAAATTTGCATTAATTAGTTTATTTAGCCTTTGAGATTGTTGCTTTGGTGTTCATAAAATTATGGTACCTTGAAACAATAATCTACTAATAAGAGACATGTAAATGGGCACTTAATGCAACAACAATGAGGTAGGAAGTTGTTGGCACACAAATGAAGTGTTTAGGAGATGAAAATAACACATGGGTTTTATTTGAGTTAACGAAGAACTCCTAAAATTTTCTAGTGAAAATAGACGTGTAGGCTTAATAATAAGCTTGTATTGAGGTGTTTTAACATGTTAGAGAGTGGGAACAAGGTAATTGGCTACATCGGATATAATGCGCTGCTATTATGTATCACTTGTTATAGGATAACCTTGTAAGCTTACTTGATGGAACAAGTGTCCAATTTCATGCCAAAGAGTGAAAAATAGAGTATGCCTTACATACCTGGTCGTACAACTCCGATACTAACCCAAATTGACTTCCCGCATTTTGGATTACTTATCTACAGTAAAATATATGGTAAGCTAATATTAGCAACCAACCGACATATTTGGACTATTTATATAAACCAAAACAGTGGCCGAGAAGTAAGCTCGTAATTTATCAATCAAGGGTATTATTTTAACCCTTTCTTCTCCAATTACATCCGCATACTATACATATTCTTAGAAGATCCCCTAACACAACTTTGAGTTCATTACACCCTCCAAACAATACACAAAATAGAATGGGTAGTAGACATATACAACTATTAGTTTGGTGGTGTACCACCACACCCTTCTTCTATATTTCAATAAAAACTAATTACACCTTTACCCAACATCAACCTGGAAGCCCCCAACATATACAAACAAAACAATCCACAAAATAGTCCCATATCCCTTTTGTTGTAGCAATCAATTATTGAACTCATCATCTCTTGAGTTCTCAATAACAACACATCCATAATTCTTTCCCAAATTCATATACAAGGAGCACAAAATGGGGTATTCACCTTTCCTCAATTCTACAACTTATCCTTTAAATTTGAACTCCTCAAGAACTTCAACTTTCACTTTTCTTCACACTTTAAACCAAAGAAAAAAAAAGAGATCTCTTAATAACAAAGAAAAGTGAGCAAGTAGCTTATTCTTTTTTCTTCCCTGAATTAATAATTAAGCAGTTATAGCATGTTTTCCTAATCTTCCATGAGATAATTAAGCTAAACCATAGGTGTTTTCACTTACCTTGGCCTGCAAAGGTTGGGGGTTTCTTTAATAACCCTAGAGGGAGAATAGGGCTGCTCTTTGTTGTTCTAGAGAAAGTAGAGAGAACTTTATGAAATATGGTATTGTGACTTAGAATTTAAGGAATTGACCAGAAATTTAGCCTTATAGAGCCCCTATTTTTGGTCATCAATTTATCTGCATTTTGGACCTCAAAATGGGTCAAACGTGTCTAAGTAGGTGATGCACCTACTTAAAGAGATCAAGCTGTTCAAAAGGTCAAAGTAGGTGATGCACCTACTTGATTAAGTTCTTATTTGAGCTCAATTAACTTGGGCCTTTGGCAGATTTAAGTGTTGGGATTTTTCTTCATTTCCTTTTCTTTTACTTAAGTTAGGCCCAATGAGTACCTTAGCATAGGATCAAATCTGACCCATGACCTTGGGTCTATTAATTTGGTCCATATACCTCAAGTAGGTGACTCACCAACTAGCTTAATTAAGTCAAGAAAGCACCTCAATAAAATACTCCATTTTTAGTTCTTATTCCCTTGGATCTATCTTAAAACTTGTATATACTTGATCACTTTGAACTTTAGATTCAAATACTAGCTTACTATCCCAAGTTTAAATAATTCTATCGATGTTAACTTGGTTGAATCACATTAAAACGTATGGGTAACATCTATAATTCCATCTACAACATTAATACTTGCATAAAAAATCTCATCCATTACCTATACCACAAGACTATACCAAGTTCCATATAATTAGAACAAGTACAAGCAAAATACGGGATGTTACTACTACAAAGAGAGTCCTCAGATATTTGAAAAGGATTGGGGACCTGGTCCTATTCTATCTATCTGGAGATAGTTTTGATCTAATAGGTTATATTTATACTGATATGCTGTGTACTTGTTGGATAGAAAGAGCACCTCAAGAAGGACTTATTTCCTAGGTTCCTCTCTAATTTCCTGAGGTTTTTAGAAACAAACTCAGTTGTACTATCTTCTACTATAGCTGAATATGTGGCTGCAGCCTCATTATGTGCTCAATTATTATGGATCAAACAACAACTAAAGTATTTTGGGATTGTTTTAGATACTATTCCTTTGATGTGTGACAATACACGTGCTCTAAACATGGCTAAAAATCTAGTACAACATAAAAGGACAATGCATATTGATGTGAGGCATCATTTTTTGAGAGATAATGTTAAAAAAGGGCCATATGCATGAAATTCTTTAAGAATAAAGATCAAGTAGCTGATATATTTACAAAGGCTCTTCACAAGGAGCAATTTGTGAAGAATAGGCTGAGATTGGGTTTGATCAAGATAAATTAACCTATTTGGTGGATCAATTTCCTCTATTTATTAGCTATGAATAGGAGACAGGTATCCTTTATGAAATATGTGCTTTTGGTCTAACTCAGTACTACACCTTTGTAGGTTTACACGTATGGTGAGCCACTTTGAAAGGGAATAGGTGAGACAACCACAATATAAAAGAATTCATTCATGCAAGGGAGGGACCTGGTCCCTTCCCATATTTTAGTATCATTCATGTACACTTTAAAATTTGTATAAAGTCTTGTCTAAAATGCCATGTTCTTTCCCGCCTGTCTGTAAACTATCAAATCACCAAAGAAATAAAAGGTCATACTTATCGAGACCAGACTTATCCTATACTCTTTAATTCTAAACATTGCACCTTTTCTTTCTCTTTAAAAATAAAATTAATCAATTTTCCTCATATATTTATAAAATTAGTACCAAATTGAAATCTTTTCCTTCTCCAAAAATTCTCTTGTCTTGTTTCAAATAATCCTAAGACTTCAAATGGTTGGCAACACGTCACCTTCAATCCCCATAAAAGACTCTAAAATTATTCAAAATCCTTTACCCAAGTTTAAAAATCCTTCCATTGTAACCTCTTAGCCATCAGTGTTTATGACTGAAAAGATCTTACTTCAAACCCCCTTCAAGACACTAAGTCCATTCCACCTTCTATACCCTCTCCTAAAATACCAGTGGCTGACTCATCTTCTTCACTAACTTCTGTGGATGAGTCCACCATTGAATAAAGACCAAGAATTGTAAAACCCTTCTCAAATACTACCTTAATGGTTGACCAACGTGAAGCATTTATGTCACTCATAGAAATTAAGTTCCTTCAAAACCTGATTCTTTCAGAGAACCTAGAAAAGGATGACCACTCTAAAACTCTAAACAATCTCAGTTCTTGATGTGCTATAGAAATATATCACTTTTTATGCTTAAAAGAAGAAAAATATGCAAGTTTCTAAGGTTATTTTGTTAGATATAATACATTTAGGTATGTTTTGGAGGAAACAAGGTTTTGAATGCTAAGTTCATGAAAAAGATAAAAGAAATATGTTTTTCGCTATTTGTGTGATCAATTATGGGTATTTGTGACACTTTTTGGATTTTTCATGACCAAAGCATGTGCGAGACTTGAATAAGAGGTGAAGAAAGACTTTTGACACCTACCTAGGTCATCATGCAGACCGCATATTGCACATGTAAGCAAAGCATGTGTCAGAAGTCCAAAACCGTGAGAGCAGAGCTACTGGAATTTTTGGTTTGAGCACATATGGTGGCCACATGCACCTAGCCTCAAGCCGCATATGTCACATGCGCCTAAGGCCAAGTCGTATATCGAGACCACATATAGCCACCGACCCTTTTTGTCCTTTTTTGATCGGGCTTTGGTTTTAGAGTTTCATCATGTACTATAAATACCCCTTATGTGTTTTTTAGTAGAAGTTACACATTCTTGATACTTACAAATACATTTTGATTTTGATATTAGATTTTGGTCTTGGAATTATCTTGTATTAATTTTGGTTGATTGATTTAGTTACAGTTTTAGGTTCTTATTTGTGATTATTATGGTTTCATCTTATGCTTTCAAATATAAAAGTTGTTGATTACTTCATAAGCATGAATGTCTAGAAACCCATAGCTAGGGTTATGAAAACTCCGGTGAATTAACGAAGTAGGGGAAGTGCTATTATTGTTCTATACCGATACCTATGCACTAATTGTATTATCTTCACTTTAATAGTTATCTTTGCGGTTGCAAATATTAGGATCCCGCCTAGATTGTTGCTACTTACTCCAAAAGAAGAGTAGTGACTAGGAAAAGATAATGATAATAGTGATTTGAAATTTAGCTGTCGATCCACACTACTAGGTATTATCTAAGTAAGATGGTTATCTTTTATCTAATAACTAGAGACTTAAAAGATAATAGTTAACTGGGATCAAGATAAGGGTTAGCAAGGCGACATCCTGAGACTCAAAAAGTAAAGGGTGAAATATTTTAGCTCATCTTAAAGACTGTTGATGGTACATAACTTATCAATTCTACATGCAAGGTATTGGGTTGGTTTAATAAAGCACAATAATCCTACGGAGTTGAGAATCCAGGGGGAATACAATAATAGTGTTCACTTATGATTGATTACAACCAAATTTTATATTCGCCACTTGTTAGATATTGCTACTCAAAACCCCCCAATTTACTTTTCTAGTTCTGCCTATTGATTACAATAACTGAGAGCCATAATTCCATGTATTCCCTTGGTATTTGACCCTAACCTTTGTTGGCTTACTATATTTGGCAGTGACTATATCATATTTAGAGTGGAGGTATAGCTTGGGCATCACCAGATTTTGGCACCATTACTGAGGAATATTGTGTTGATTTGTGCATTACAGTTGTTGTAGTTTTTAGGTTTTTTCTTTTTTTTTGTTCTTAGTTGGGTATACACCGATGTATGCCTAACACATGGAGTAGAGGAAATACCTTACTCCCAATAATCCAAATCCAAAGAGGATCCTACAAATATCTAGTAGGATGATGGAACAAAAAAGAGATGATATTCCTTAAGGGGTTCGTGATGATATTCCTTCCCCTCCTCCCGAAGGAATAGAATATGTTAATATCCACCAGATAGGAGTACTTTTAGAATAATCCACTAATGAGAGAAGGACAGCAGATGAAACTCAACCGATAGCTAGGGAGGCAGAGCTAGATGATCAGAGACAAGAAACAGACCACCGAGTAGCACTCAGTACAAATCAGAACACAACTAGAGGTGCCTATGTTTAAGTGATCCCAGCATATCTGTATGTGCAATCATATATACATGATGAAGAAGACCTGGGATACATTGAACTAGCAGAGAATGGAGCTATTGTTCCTCCTATTTTACCTCTGATGTTAAGTTTAATGTCTCTAGTGCTATGATCTAGCTCTTATACTTGGAGGGTGTATTTGCGGAGTTGCCTATAGATAAAGAGAACATGCATCTATATAATTTATGAGGATATGCACTTCATATACCATACTTAGGGGTAGATCAGGAGGCACTTATATTGATGTTGTTCCCCTTCTCGCTTACTAGAGAAGCATTTTTATGGCTGGGGGAACTTCCAAGAGGATCTATACTACATGGAATAAGTTACGTAGATAATTTTTCAACAGATTCTTTCCTCCATCTAGAGTTTTGTAGCTGAAGAACGAGATTGATAATTTTAGGTAGCTACAATTAGTGTCTATGTATGAAGCATGGTTCATGTTCAAGAAGAAGCATAACATAGTGCCCATCTACCTAATTTCAGAGACAAACTTATTGGAGATATTCTATAGTGCCCTAACTATCAGTTCTAGATACATGGTAGACACTATCTCCGGAGGAGCCTTTATGAGATTACGATGGGAGATAACTTCGAGTATTATGGATTAGATTTCCTTAACTAACTGAGGGTGGCACACTCTGGAGGTTGAGAGAGGTTCTAAAATTATTCCATTAGAGCTTTTGATGAGCAGAGAGTAACTGCGGATACTGTAGCTCAAGAGATTTCACTATTAAGGACTGATATTGGTGAGTTAGCCAAATAATTTGTAACAATAAATTTTGTAAAGGTTAATATAGTAGGGGCATATGGTCCAGCCTCTAGGGTTCTCGAGTTTAAGTTAGAGGAGAAGGAAAAGTATTTGGATCGTCAGTTGATGGGTTTTCAAGCCCAAGGGTAAGGAAATCAAGGTCGCAACTATTATGATGATAAAGAAAAATACATTCCACCTTGCAGATGAGACGCAAAATCAAGAATAGAAGAGATGTTGACTAAGCCGAGGAAGGTTCATGAGAGCCAAGAAACTTGACTTAATGAACTCAAGGATGATATTTTAGGACTGACCCAGAAGGTTTAGTTATATGCAACTGCTATCAAGTAGTTGGAGATGCAGTATAGGCAAATCTAGCACTTTGGCCCAACAAAGTCAAGTGCCCTTCCTAGTTATACTATGCAAAATCCTCTTACACTTGTTCATAGTCAGGATATTAATATTAGGAATAAATCCCTACGTAATAAGCATTTGTTTCCGACTACTAATGAGCCAAAGAAGGAAATATTATTGCTGACGAGCTAGCTAATGCTTAGTTTAAGAAGCTGACTTACAGTGCTGATGATTTTAAGAGTGATTACAATAACGATTGGGTTACAGAGGAGCTCAAAGATATAGTGCAAAATTTTAGCATGAGTTCTCATAAAGCATTAGTAGAAAGGGGGACCTAGGTGCACTCACCATCCCATGTTATATTAGGACTTTTGATATTAATCAGGCTCTATGTGATTTAAGATCAAGAATAAATGTAATATCATTACTGATATATAAGGTGTTGGGGTTAGGATAACTCAAGCCCACATCTATAAGGCTGTTAATGACCGATTCATCTGTGAAGGAGCCAATGAGTATTTTGCATGATGTAGAAGTAAGGGTGGCATCATTCACCAATCTGGTAGATTTTATAATTTTATACTGTAAAGTGGAGGCCCAAGCTTTGATTATCTTGGGTAGACCTTTCTTGTCCATTGGTTGGGTGTTAATTGATATGGACTTGGAGGACATCATCTTCAAATAGAATAATAAGAAAATAGTGTTTAATGTATGCATAGTAGTATAATAGCAAGCTAATATAAGAGTGGTGGAAGTGATAGACATTGTAAATGATGACGTGTTTGTAGTTAATGTGCCCATTAAGGAAAGATTAGGGGTAGAAGTATTAGTAGAAGTAATTATGAACTTTGAGATTAATGGGATAGATGAATATGATGAGATGGATAATGCATTGTATGGCATGGTTTCTTACAAATATGCCCTTAAGAAGCTGGATCTTGCCTGGAAAAACAAAACCACACCTCCTGCAAAACCATCCATTGAGGAGCCACCGGTATTAGAATTGAAGGCCCTCCCATCTCATTTGTAGTATGCATTCTTAAGGGCCAACAATACCTTACTAGTGATTATTGTGATAGTTTTGGTAGGAGCACAAATGGAAACTTTGACATCGATATTGCATAAATTCAAGAGAGCGATTGGGTGGACCATTGTAGACATTATGGGGATTCCATCAGGTATATGTATACACAAGATACATTTAAGTCAGATAGTATTCCTAGTATTGAGCATCTGAGGTGATTGAACCCTCCTATATAAGAGGTAGTTAAGAAGGAGATAATTAAGTGGTTAGATGTTGGGGTGGTTTTTCCCATTGCAGATAACAAGTGGATAAGCTCGGTTAAAATATATGCCGTAAAAGGAGGAATCATAGTGGTTCCATATGAAAAGAATGAATTAGTACCCATGAGGCTAGTGACCAATTGGAGAGTGTACATGGATTTCAGTAAGCTGAATAAGTGGACATAAAAGGACCACTTCTCTATGCCATTCATGGATTAGATACTAGACAAACTAGCAACAAGGGATTGATATTGTTTACTTAATGGGTACTTGGGTTACAATCAAATCATGATTGCTTTCGATGACCAAGAAAAGACTACTTTTACTTTTCCCTATGAGATCTTTGCATTAAGAGAATGTCATTCGGAGTATGCAACATGCCTTTCACTTTTCATAGATGTATGATGTCTATATTCTTTGATATGGTGGAAGACATGATCAAAGTTTTCATGGATGACTTTTTAGTGGTTGAGGACTCATTCGATGATTGTTTGACCCATTTGGCTAGTGCACTACAGAGGCGTAAAGAGTGCAATTTGGTGCTAAACTTGGAAAAATGTCACTTCATGGTGAAAGAAGCTATTGTTCTAGGGCACAATATTTCCAATCATAGCATTAAGGTAGTCAAGGTAAAGATTTAGGTAATTGAAAAATTGTCACCGCCAGTGTCAGTCAGAGACATACAGTGTTGCTGAGGTTATGCAGTTTTTTATAGGAGGTACATCAAGGACTTCTTTAATATTTCAAATCCTCTATGCAAGCTTTTAGAGGAAGAGTTAAAATTTATGTTTGATGATGTTTGTCTCATGGCTTTAAATGCCTAAATAAGTGGTTGATTTCAGCGCCCATAAATGTAAATCCCAACTGGTATGCACTATTTAAGAGAATATGTGATGCAAGTGGAGTGGCCTTGGGTGATGTCATAGGCCAAAAAAGAGAAAAGATCCTACATCCCATCTACTATGCCAGCAAGGCTTTAAACCCCGCATTGAAAAATTATACAGTTATAGAGCAAGAGTTACTTGCGATGTTTTTTTTCTTCAAAAATTTTGATCTTATTTGATTGGGAGTAAGGTCATAGTTCACACTGACCATGAGGCTCTGAGATACTTGATGTCAAAGAAAGATGCCAAACCAAAATTGGTTCATTAGGTTCTCTTGCTGCAAGAGTTTGATTTTAATGTAAAGGACCGAAAAGGGAAAGAAAATTAGGTAGCATATTAGTTATCCAGACTTGAGGAGGAGACAATGCAGAAATGAGGGGATGATCTTGCGATTGATGATGCTTTTCTAGTTGAGCGGGTGTTGGCGACATCTCTAGATTTAATTCCTTAGTTTTCCAATTTTCCAACTATTTGGAAAACAATCTTGTCCCAAAAGACCTATTCTTCCATCAACGATAAAGATTTATGCATAAGGTAATAAAGTTCTTTTAGGATAAACCGTAGCTATTTAGCATTTATTCTGATGGTGTGATTCAGAGATGCATCCTAGAGGTGGAGATGATGAGCATTCTGGAAGCTTATCATTCATCACCAGTTAGGGGTCACCATAGTGGCACACATATAATCTATAAAATACTACAGTATGGGTTTTAATGGACTATAATTTATAAGGATTCTAATGATTTTGCACAAGACTGTGACCAATGTCAGCGTCAAGGCAATATTTCAGGTGCTATGAACTCCTCATGACACCGATTCTAGAGTTGGAGTTATATGATATGTGTGGGATCGATTTCATGGGTCCGTTCGTGAGATCCTATGGCATGAGATACATTTTGGTAGCGGTTGACTATGTGTCAAAATGGGTAGAGGAAGTTCCACTTCCAGATAATGAAGGTAAAAGTGTCACAGTCTTTTTAAAGAAAAATATTTTTCTCGATTTGACACTCCATGTGCAATTATCAGTGATGGTGGGTCTCACTTATGTATCCACTTGTTTAAGGCCTTATTTGATAGATATGTTGTAAGGCATAAATTGGAAACACCTTACCATCCCCATATAAGTGGGCAAGTGAAAGTTTCCACTAGATAGACAAAGTCCACCTTGGCTAAAACTGTGAATGTGATGCACCATAGAAACCAGAGACTTTTGATATTTAAAACCTTTAATTAATGTGTGGACTTAGTTTGTATTTGTAGATATGTCACTTTGGTGTTTTTTGTAGGTAAAGTAGGTCTACAATAGTGTAGGGATGAAAACGGAAGAAAAATACCTGGAAAGACAAAGTTTGATCAAGATACAAGTTACCTCATGAGTCGTCAACACACTATACAACTCGTAGGATGACTTTTAAGCATATAAAAACCCAAAGCCAAACTGAGAATCTAAGTATTGAGAAGATACGACTGAAGCATCCAAGTTGTAAGATGAAGGTACGAGTTGTGACAAGGAATCATAAGCATAACAGAATCTAAAGCTATCATCCAAGTTAAAGTCGTAGTAGTATACGAGTCAGAAGTCTGAGTACAACTTGTATATGGATATCGTAAGTAGACTAGTGTTCAAAGTTGGAAAGACAGAAGTCCCAGATGGATAGAAGTAAAGGCCATGAGTCGTATGGTCAAGGTACTACTCGTGTGCAGAAGTTGTATAAAGATCAAAAAGTTGAAGCCTTAGGAGATCAGACACTAGAATAGATACGAGAGGCATGGTACGACTCATATGATGAGCTTATGGGTGGATAAGCTAGTCTTACTATGTGCCAACATAACTTTACCTTTCCTCCTTTTATTAGGATTTATGAGTATTTTTGAGATACTATAACTACCCCAGGGTTTTTCTTTTATGAGGTTACATTCTGTAACATCTCTTTACCTTCCAATATACTCTATTACATACTTTTACTTTGTTATTGAGATTTGTGTTTTTTATTCAATAGTAGATTATGGATTTTATTTATCTTATTGTTGTGTAATTAATTACATGCTTTATTTATTGATTATCATGGATTGTTGCATGAATACGAGCGGCTAATTTCCTCGACTAGGGTTGTGAGAACCCTGGTAGATAAGCTACATAAATAATTTGGTAGATTCATCTATTCCAGGATTTAAGTATTTATCTTAATATTCTTCATAATAATTGACCTCAGAGCTACTACAGAATCTTGGGGATAGCCTGTATTAGCATACGTCCTCACAAGGGAGTTTGTGATTGGGAAAAGAGAATTAAGATAGTAATTTGAGATTTACTTCAATCTTACCATTCTATCATCTCATCTAATCACTTGAGATTCAAAAGGTGAAAGTAAATTGAAGTCGTAAACAAGGAGCAATAAGGCTACCACCTTAGACTCACAAGGTTAAGGGTGAGATTTATAAACACGTTCACAAAATGATTGGTAATACATATCTTGTTGACTTTACATATAGAGCAATAGAATAGGTGGATTGAACACGAGAAATTTATAGAGTTGAGAATCTAGGGGGAACACAAGCCTAGTGTTTATCTTCTATTGTTTACAACTCAAAATCATTCAAAATTTGGTTACTACTTACTGTTAATTACAAATTCCTCATTTACTTTTTTACACTGCTCGTGAATTACATCAAGCTAAGAAACTATTCAGCATTTTCCCTATGGGTTCGACCACAACCTAGTTGGGATACTATATTTAGCATCGACCGCAACATACTTCTTTTGAAGGTTAGTTTTTGGAAACATTAAATTTTGGTGCCGTTGCCGAGGAAGGCAGTTTGAGTAGTTAATTAAATTGGTAAAACTCGCGGGATTTATTTTATATTTTTGATTTGGCATATGCCTGTGTATGTCAAATACTCAGAGAAGAGGCAATCCCTTACTTCCTTTTGATCCAAATCCAAAGAGAATTCTTCAAACACCTCGAAGAATGTTAGGATAAGTTTGTGATAGGGTTCAATACCCTTCACCTTTGGATCCCAATGTGACACTCTCGCTTGCTCCAATTGATCCATAGAATGTTGCAGATTTATAGATATAACAACTAATAACCGCTGCTAAGGAAGAGAGAAGAGCCATCAAAGAGGCTTGATTCTCTAAAAAAATTGGGTTAGCTCAGCAAAGAGGGCTGCTAGTCCTAGATAGGGAGCTGAGCAACGATACAAAGTTCAGAGAGGCAAAGCTCCATTGATCTTGCATATCAACACTTACTCCCATACGATGATAAAGATGATATGGGTTATATTGAACCTACTGAGTCAGGAGCTATCATTCCTCTTATTTTACTCCTTACTTATGAAGTTTGATATTACAAGTGCCATAACCTGATTATTGAACTTGAAGGTTGTATTTTCGGGATCAGCGACTGATGATATAAATATGCATCTTGCTAATTTTACCGGGATTGCACATTGTATACTATTCTGGGTATGGATTAGGAGGCTTTGAGATTGAGGTTATTCCTATTTTTATTGATGGGTAAGCATCACTATGGTTAGGGGAACTTCTAAAAGACTCAATCACTGCATGGCATAAGTTGCGTAAATAGTTTCTGAATAAATTTTTCCCTCCTACAAGAATGGTACAGTTGAAAGATGAGATTTATAACTTCAGATAATTACGTGTAGAATCCTTATATGAAGCATGGTTTAGATTCAAGAAGAAACTGAGCATGGTACCTAATCATAGAATCAGAGGATCAAATTTATTAGAATTCTTCTATAGATCATTGAATGTCAGTTCGATATTAATGAAAGATATAATTTTGGGAGGTGCATTCGTGCGTATTTGATGGGATACTACACAGGATATGATGGATGATATTTCAATGGCTAATAGAGGTTGGGATACTAGAGATACAAAACATGGTGTAGATACTTATGCCATTAGAGCAACCAATAATTATGGAGCTGGTCAGGATTTGGTAGCACAAGAGGTTGCACAACTTTGTATAAATATTAGGTTGCTTTCAAAATAGTTTGCAATAATGAGTGCTGAGAAAGTGAATGCGGTTGCGGCACAGGGGTCTACTTCCAGAACTTTTGAGATTAAATCTAAAGAGAAAATAAAGTATCTTGATTGTAGGTTGGTGAATTTCGAGCCCAAGTGAAAGGGAATCAAGGTTGAAACTATTATAATGATAGATATAGAGACAGAAATAGAGAGAGAGATAGTGATTGGCAGTGGAAAGAAGACTACAAGGAGAAGAGTGACAAGTATATTCCACAAGGTAATCATGATTCTTAATCCAGAATGGAAGCGCTGTTGTTGAAACTAGTTAAAGGGTAAGAAAGTCAAGAGAGCTTCCTGAAGTATATCAAGGCATACCTGTCAGGGCTAAACAAGAAAGTTGAGTCACATGCTATAACAATCAAGTAGTTGGAGCAATAATTTGGTTAGATATTAGCCACCGTAAATCAATAATAGCATGGCACTTTCCCTAGTAGCATAGTGGCTACTTTAAAGAATGATGGTCACCGCCATGCTATTACCACCCGTAGTGGTAAATCCACCATAGACCCACCTGTACCGATTATTGATGAGCAAAATATTAATGATGATCCTGCTGATGTGTATAGTAATAGCAAGCAAGATAAAGGAAAAGAGAAGGTTGAGAAGCCTATTTTTAAGCCTATCCCAAGACCTCATCCTCCTTTTCCTCAGAGGCTAATTAAGAAACAAAATATGGTAAGTATCAGAAGTTTTTGTTAATGCTAAAAGAGCTATCAGTCAACATCCAACTTCTAGAGGCATTAGAGCAAATTCCAGGATATGCAAAATTCATGAAAGATCTAATCACAAATAAGAGGCCAGTCAGTTATGAGCTAGTCGGCAACATTCATCATTACGGTGCAGTAGCTAATAGATCATTGGTAGAGAAAAAAAAGATCCTGGTGCTTTCACTATACCTTACACTATTGTATCCTCCAACTGCGCTCATGCATTATATGATTTGGGTGCTAGCATCAACCTTATGCCATTTGCAGTATTTAAACAATTGGGGTTGGGAGCTCCTAAACCAACTACAATGAGATTAGTAATAGCTAATAGGATTGTGAAAAAGCCTGTTGGTATCTTATATGATGTATTGTAAAAGGTAGTTTCTTTCATCTTTCTTATAGATTTTATGATACTAGACTGCAAAATAGATTTCTAAGTCCCTATTATTTTGGAAAGACCATTCTTAAGGACGCTGATTAATTTAAAACTAGAACATCTGATGTTGAGACTAAATACTGAATAGGTGATATTCAATGTATACAAACCCATAAAGCAACCTGGTGAGTTAAGGGTGGTATCCGTGATTGATGTGTACGATGATGAAGTAGATTCATTCTATGATGTCGATTTAGTCACTCTTTGGGATGATGGTTCTGATGTTGCTGTTCCTATTAAAGAGAGGTTGGGTGTTAAATCTCTTGCAGCCGTGATCATGAACTTTGATAGTGATGGCATAGATGAGTATGATGAGATAGTATGTGCACTTTATGGGTGTGTTTCATATACTTATGCACCAAAGAAGTTTTATTTGGATTTGAAGAATAGAACTACCCCACCTGCTCGCCCATCCCTTGAAGAGCCACCAGTCTTAGAGTTGAAGGCTTTCCCTTCTCATTTGTAATATGAAATTTAGGGGACAACAACACTTTGCCGATAATCATTGCAACCGATTTGATTGACTCAGAAGTGAAAGCATTATTATTAGTTTTATAGAATTCAAAAGGGCTATTGGTTGGTCCATTACAGATATTGTAGGTATTTTGCATGGTTTTTACACTCATATTCAGCGGGCCGAGGATGGTACTATTCTCTTGATGGGTATTCAAGTTACAACCCAATCATTATTGTGCCTTAAGACCAAGAGAAGACTACCTTCACATGTCCTTATGGGACTTCTGTATTCAGACGTATGCCATTTGTGCTATGTAATCCTCCAACCATATTTCAGAGATGTGTGATGTCCATCTTCTCTAATATGGTAGAAGACACCACTGAAGTATTTATGGATGATTTTTTGATCGTTGATGATTTTTTTGATGACTGCCTAGTTCACCTGGCTAATGCTCTTAGATGGTGTAAAGAATGCAATTTGGTACTTAATTGGGAAAAGTGCCATTTTATGGTCAAAGAAAGTGTAGTGCTTGGATACAAAATTTCAAAAAGGGGTATTGAGGTACAGAGAGTGAAGATTGAAGTAATCAAGAAATTACCTTTGCCAATTTCTATGAAGGGTGTTTGTAGCTTTTTGGGTAATGCGGGGTTTTATAGGCAGTTCATTAAGGATTTCTCTAAGATTGCCAACCCTCTTTGTAGGCTCCTTGAGACAGAGGTGAAATTTGAGTTTACTAAAGCATACTTGAAGGCTTTTGAGTATTTAAAAGAGAAGTTGATGACTGCTCCTATAATTATATCTCTAGACTGGTCCTTGATATTTGAGGTTATGTATGATGCGAGTGGTTTGTCCTTAGGGTATGTACTAGGTCAATGAAAAGAAAAGATCCTTCATCCCCTCTACTATGCTATAAAGAGAGTAAATCCTTCTTAGAAGAACTACACTATGATGGATAAGAGTTATTGGTAGTGGTTTTTGCCTTTGAGAATCTTAGGTCTTATTTGATTCGGACAAAGGTGATTATGCACACTGATCATGCATCATTGTGGTACTTAATAGAGAAATAGGTTGCAAAAACTAGTCTGATTAGGTAGGAGATATTGCTACAAGAATTTGATTTCGAGGTCAAGAAAAAAAAGGCACTTAAAATCAAGTTATGGATCATTTGTCTAGACTAAAGGAGGAAGCTATGTAGAATGTTGAAGATGGGTTTGAGATTGATGACAATTTTCTAGATGAGTAGATATTAGCAGCTTCCTAAGATATAATTCCATAGTTTGCAGAATATCCAAATTATCTTGCAAGTGATCTAATCCCCGAAGATCTTTCCTTTCACTAGAGAAAGAAGTTTATACATGAGGTAAGGAAATTTTTTTGGGATAGTCCTTATTTATTCAGAATTTATGTGGATGTTATTATTCGTAGATGCATACCTGAGGTGGAGATGATGAGTATACTTGAGGCTTATCATTCTACACCAGTTAGGGGTCATCATGGAGGTACTCGCACAACCTACAAAATCTTGCAATGTGGGTATTATTGGCCAACAATCTACAAAGATGCCGATTATTTTTCTTTCGCTTGTGATCAATGTCAACAACAAGGTAACATCTCTAGACGCCATATAATTCCTATGACTTCTATCTTAGAATTGGAATTGTTTGATGTATGAACTTCCTATGACTCCTACTTGTGGCTGTGAATTGTGTTTCTAAATAGGTAGAAGCAATTGCACTTCCTAACAATGAAGCATGTAGTGTCACTACATTCTTTAAAAAACATATCTTTTCTTAATTTAACATGCCACGTGATATCATTAGTGATGGGGGGTCTCATTTTTTGTAATCGTCTATTCAAGAGTCTGCTTGAGAATTATGGAGTGAAACACAAGGTGGCAATACCTTATCATCCGCAGACTAGTGGACAAGTTAAGGTGTCCAATAGTGAAATTAAGTCCATTTTGGAAAAGACAGTAAATGCCATTAGGACTAATTGGTCACCAAAATTTGATAATGCATTATGGGCTTACCGAACAACATTCAAGACCCCAATAGGTGCTTCACCTTATCGCTAGTGTATGGTAAGGCTTGTCACTTTCCTACTGAGCTTGAGCATACAACACTGTGGTCTTTGAAGAAGCTGAATTTTGATTGGAAAGATGCAACCAAGTCAAGGATGAATAGTATGAATGAGTTGAATGAATTCCAACTTCGGCCGTATGAAAGTTCTGCACTTCCAAGGAAAAGATGAAGCTATGTCATGATTGCAAAATTGAGTAAAGAATCTTCAAAAATGGTGACCAGGTATTGCTTTATAATTCAAGGTTGAACTTGTTTCCAGGTAAGTTGATGTCTAGATGGTATGGTCCCTTTATTGTGCTAAAGTGTTTCCATATAGTGCTTTGGAATTGAAGCAGGATAGTGAAGCCTCGTTCAAGGTGAATGGGCTAAGTGTCAAGTATTATATGGATAACATTAAGGAAATTAATGTGATTTTTGAGATGGACCTTGGTGAAGGCTAAGTAACCAAGGTAGCTGCGCTGTGTCGCGACGTTAAATCAAGCGTCGCATAGGAGGTAAGCCATGATGATAGTTGGTGAAATCTAGTACCCAACTTAGCCACGTCGTGCCACGATGTTAAATCAAGCACTGCGTAGGAGGTAACCCATGTTTTTGTACTTATTTATTTATTTATAGGGTAATGTGTTTGTTCATGTGCAGGACTAAAAATTACAGAAAAGATCCAGAAAAGTTCAATTGAATAGGTCATACAGATTCTTCACGAGTCGTATATAGGTGGTAAGACTCGTGATTTAGAGTTGTAAGGACCTGGGAGAAAATTCAGAATCAGGTAAAAAGTTTATAAAATGGATACTATTCTCAGAATAAGTCATATCCTCAAGGTATGACTTGTCACATTGAGTTGTACCCACTCCAGAACCCATGTAACGTTCCAGGACTATACGAGTTGAAGAAACAACTCATAAGTCTAGGTACGAGTCATACATATGACTCGTACCCAAGCTTACCAGGTCGGGGTTGTGGTTCAACCTGGCCTAGCACTTGATTTAAAAAGAAAAAGAGGGTACCCGAAATGGGTACCCGAGATCCAAAACAACTCCACACCATAAATATCTCTATTTTCAATCAATCCAAAAGCTCCTAATGAACGTAAACACTCGATATCACACACCACTTTGTTCGGATTCTTCACATTGCATGGGTTAGGCACAAATTTAAGGAAGAACATGTGAAAACACAAGCAACCTAATCTCTCACTCATTCAAGTAAGTTTAGAACTCAAAATCTTTACATTTTAAGTTAGATTTGTGAATGTGAGATATTTTGAACTTGTTTTGAGTTGAAATTACATATATGTGCATTTTTAGTACCCTAGTTCATAAGTTTTAAGGTGAAAATGGAAAATAGAGGTGAATTGATTTTGGGTGTTGATAATGTGTGTTTTTGGACTAGAATTAGTGATATTACTGCATAAAGTGATGGGTAGTTTGGTAATTTGAATAGGAGTCACCTTTAAAGTTGAAATTCTATGTTGTAGTTGTAACGAGGCTCGTACCCATTAATAATATAGAAGTCTAACTGAGTGTGGATTCTGGTATGGAAAGATCAAATAGGTATTATATATCTAGAGAGGAGACTGACTACTACTGGGATGATAGAGATACCTAGTTTGAGGCGCACTTTAAGAAATATGGATTTGAGTGGATGACGAGAGTGTTTGAGAATTACTTGACAGTTGGGTAGTGGGCAGATGCTCGATATTGTTGAGATCAAAGTTGAAGTTTTTGAAATTAAAAATATGGTTGCATAGTTGTATGATAGATCAATGATCCCAGAGCTCGTGATTGAGACAGTCATACCGAAAGTTAATATTCCTAATATTTGGCTATTCTAGACCTGATAGAGATACTAGTTGAGGAGACTCGAGAGGAGAGAAGAGAGATAAAAAGAAGAAGGTGTGAGGAGAATATGCTGAGAAGAAGGTTAAGGAAGCTAGACTATAGGATAAGCAAGATCGGGAGGTGCGGGTTCGTGAGATGGCTGCTGGAGCTGGTCGTTCAAGACCACCAATTATTGATGCTGAGAGGGACAGTGTTTTGACATTGAATACTATTTCTGATTTAGTCCCAGTGGTTGATGGGATGATTGATGAGGAGAGTAAGACCCAACCAGAGTGCCCACATACTTATTGATGGAGCGCTTTGAGCGCCCAGGCATGACTTCTTATCCTTAATTTACATTTTTATGCACTGGGGATAGAGCAAGAATTTTTAGTTGGGGGTGGGGGTCTATATCTGATTTTAATTATCTGAAAGTAGCTGAGAAACCTAAATAGCCAAATCTAAGTAGTTAAAAGTCTATTTTGGCTCACAGGTTTGGTGCTGACAAAGGGCTAAAATAGGGAGAAAATCAACACCTATGGCAGAAGATTGATTTTACTGATCTGAATTGATTTTGAAATTGATTTGTAATGAATATGAATTATGGTTTTGAAATTGTGAATTGTGGTTTTGAAATTGATTTGTGATTCTAGTAACATGAATGAATTGTTGATTTGAAATGATTATGCTGAAAGTATTTGTGCTAATCTAAATTATGATTAAAAGTTGAGACCCCTCCTAAATTTTTGTTAACTTGTGATATGTGTATGTGTGTGAGACTGTTGTGAATCTAATAATGGTACCATAATTAAGGATAGAACAATTAGGGCAATTAGTGCATACATGGATAAGTGTTACTTAGCAATATAACTCTGTACGAGTGTGCATGTGGTATTATTGAGTTCCCGGTGTATCGAAAGCTTGAACTTGCCCGGTTGCTTTTACCTAGGTCTAGGATAGTCAAGTAGGATATAATTGTAGGTCCTTTTTATTGTAAGTCCACCTAAGCCGAAATACCCTAACCAAATGAATGAATCCCTTTGATCAAAATATTTGAGCCTTAATTGACCAATTTTGTTGTTTACACCAATTTCACCTTCCCATTTCCCTTACTATGAACCTGTTATTAGCCTTGGTCCTCCCTGGACATTGTGCACAACTCAGGCTAATCACTTAAGTTGAGGGTGGCTATTATAGGGGTGTGTAGGAGAAAATGACTATGAATAAATTCGTGCAGAAGAAAAATTTGAAAAAAAAGACAAGTGAGGTGAAAATAAAAGAAAATAAAAGTAAAGAAGAAAAATTGCAATAAAAGAAAAAGAAAAGAAAAATAAAGAGAGAAAATCATACCTGGCCCAATCTAAATGTGTCAAAATAAAATGGGAGATATAAGGGCATAAATAAAATTGAAGAATAAGTGGACCCTGAAGAAAGCGTGGTGTCAAGGAGGCGTTGTCACTAAATTACTCCCAAAAGGAATCATACCAATCCTAAGCCTACGTTACAAGCCGAATAAAGTCCTGTAGTAATCCTACTTCGACTACCCAAAAACTTAGGAAGAGAGCATAAGGGAAAGCCTATGGTATTCTGTATACACCAGTGATATTTCTTTGAGAGTGAGAGAGTCATTTGTTATACCCCTGGATAAATGAATTAATCCATACTGGGAGTGAAAGGGATTTGTTTGGCAGTAAGCGCATACGGATTATATTGCTAGGTTGCTAGATTGTTTAGTGGATATATTTTGTGTCTATGCCCAGTTGTCTTTTACTAAATAATGCCATTATTGGATTTTATCATGTTTATCCATGTGCTACATCGTTATATACAGTTTGAGTCTTGAAAAGTTAAAACTAGGAGGGGAGTAACTTGGTTAAAAATTGAGTTCAAAATCACTGCCATGGGTAACTAGGATCTTTCTAGTTAAGCATTGTTTCTGTGTTTTGAGATAGAGTTTGATTTCTGTTTGCCTGAGGACATGCAAAAGTCTAAGTTGAGGGTGTTGATGTGCCATAGAAACTCGACACTTTCGATGCTTAAAACCTTGAATTTATGTATGGACTTGGGTTGTTTTAGTAAATATGATGCACTTTGGTGTTTGTTGCAGGTAAAATAGGTCTACAATAGTGTTGGGATGAAAATGAAAAAAAAACCTAGAAATACAAAGTCTGATCAAGATACGAGTTACCTCACGAGTCGTCAACACACTATATGATTCGTAGGATGACTCGTAAGCACAATAGAACCCAAAGTCATATAGAGAATATAAGTATGGAGAAGATTTAACTAGACCATATGAGTCGTAATATGAAGGTACAAGTCGTGACAAGGAATCATAAGCATAACAGAATCTAAAGCTAATATACTAAGTTAAAGTCTCAGAAGTATATGAGTTAAAAGTCTGAGTATGACTCGTATAGGGAAATCATAAGCAGACCAGTGTTCAAATCTTGGAAAGAAAGAAGCCCAAGACGAGTGAAGGCCATGAGTTTCATGGTCAAGGTACGACTCGTGAGCAGGAGTATTATAAAGATCAGAAAGCTGAAGCCTTGGGAGAACAGAAACTAGAATGGATACGAAAGGCATGGTACGACTCGTATGATGAGCATACGAGTGCATGCACAAGTCATACCATGTTCCGACATAACTTTACCTTTTTCATTTTTATTACGATTTATGAGATACTATAAATACCCTAGGGTTTATCTTTTATGAGGTTACATTCTTTAATATCTTTTTACCTTCCGATATACTCTATTACATACTTTTGCTTTATTCTTGAGATTTTGGGTTTTTATTCAATAGTAGATTCTGGATTTTATTCACCTCATTATTGTGCAATTAATTACATGCTTTATTTATTGATTATCATGGATTATTGCATGAACATGAGTGGCTAATCTCCTTAATTAGGGTTGTGATAATCCTGGTAGATTAGCTATGTAAAGGATATAGTAGATTCATCTATTCCAGGGTTTAAGTATGTATCTTAATCTTCTTCATGATAATTTACCTCAGAGCTACTACAGAAGCTTAGGGATAGCCTGTATTAAAATACGTCCTCACAAGGGCGTTTGTGATTGGGACAAGAGGATGAAGATAGTAATTTGATATTCACTTCCATCTTACCATTCCATCTTCTTATCTAATCACTTGAGACTCAAAAGGTGAACGTGATTTGAAGTCGTAAACAAGGAGCAATAAGGCGACACCCTGAGACTCACAAGGTAAATGGTAAGATTTATCAACACGTTCACAAGACAATTGACAATAAATATATTGTTGACTTTACATACAGAGCAATAGAATAGGTAGATTAAACACGAGAAATTTATGAAGTTGAGAAGCCAGGGGAAACACAATACTAATGTTCATCTTCTAATATTTACAACTCAAAAGTATTCAAGATTTTGTTACTAGTTACTAAGAATTCTAAATTCCCCCCATTTACTTTTTTGCACTGCTCGTGAATTACTTCAAGCTAAGCAGCTATTCAGCATCTTACTTGTGGTTTCGACCCTAACCTAGTTAGGTTACTATATTTGGCATCTACTATAACATACTTTTTTGTAGGTTAGTTTTGGGCGACATCAGAATGCCAACAGGACTGACTGGTCCCGAAAATTAGATTATGCATTCTCGAATTACTGCACAGCCTGTAAGACCCCTATAGGTGCCTCTCCATATTAGTTTGTATACAACATGGCATGTCATTTACCTATTGAGCTTGAGAATAAGGCACTATGGGCATGGAAAAGGCTAAATTTTGAGTGGCGTGATGCAACAAACTTGAGGTTGAGCAAGATGAATGAGTTGGATAAATTCTGACTTAGTGCTTATGAGAGCAAGACTATATACATAGAAAGAATGAAGTTGTATCATGACAGATAAATGAAGAAAAAAATATTTAAGCCCACTGATTTGGTCATGTTATATAACTCAAGACTACATTTGTTACCTGATAAGCTGAAATCTAGGTGGACTGGACCATTTGTTAGGTTGTGGAGCCTGATTAATATGTGACGTACTGTTATAAATGAATATTCACGCAGAACACCGACCCAAATTTTAGACTGTACCTTTTATTCTTACTTCTCTATGTAACTGTATATACTTTGAGTCATTAATATAAATAGCCTGTCTACCATGGTGTTTACCCACGAGTGTTACCATAAAATTAATTCTCCCTCTATCCTCAAGAACTCTCTCTCTAGTTTTCTTCATCCTCTCCATAAGATCTAGTATGTGTGCATGCAAATTGATCCTAACACCATTCACTGTGGTTAAGGTATTCCCGCATGGTGCTATAGAAATAAAGCGTGATGGTGATATCTCGTTCAAGGTAAATGGGAAGCGAGTGAAGCACTACACGAAAAACTAAGAGGAAGTAAAAATCTGTGTTGAGATAGACCTTGGCAAAGTCTGAGTATCCAAGGGAACTAAGTCATGCCGCGACAATAAATCAGGCGCTGCTTGAGAGGCAACCCAAGGTACACAGATTCTTAGTGCATCCCAGGTATGTTCTCACTTCCCTTTGTTTTATACTATTTTTGCTTATTAGGGGTAGTGTACAATTTTTTAGTTGGGGTGGGGTATGCCATAGCCACTACAGGTTTTTGTTCTTATGCTTATTTTCCTATCGGCCGCAGTATGGTTGTAGAACCAACATATCTAGGTTAAAATTCATGTCATGTTGTGTTTTGTTTCGTATAGTGTTGTGTTTTTGTGTAATTAGGATATTTTAAAGTATTTAGGGCAGTTGTCATGTTTTTGATTGATTTTTGAGAAAAATGATACCCCCCCACCTACAAAAAAATTATGTTTTAGAACGGTGTAAATGTATATATATGTGAACATTATGGATCTTATAATGGCATTTGAATTAGGGACATGATAATCACTTGCTAACAATTGCATGAACAGGATAAGTAGTAGTTTGTAATATTGACTTTTTGCCATATGTGTGTGAGATGATACTTAGTTTCTTTTGTGTATTGAATTCAGAACTTTCTTGGTTAGTCTTGCCTTGGTTGTAGGGTAGTTGGTTAGGAAAGGATCATTGGCCGTTCTTTATTTTAGTCCACTTGTAGCCTAAATGACCTTCCCAATGTGAAATAGTATCCCTTGATCCCTCTTTTGAGTCTTATAGCCTAATTTACTTATTTCACCTTTCTCCTCCCAATTTGTATTACAATGAACCTATTTAGGCCCTGATCCTCCTTAGACACTGTGTACCTCAACTCAGGCAAAATGTCTAAGTTGAGGGTGGCTATCATAAGGGTGCATAGTGTAAAGTGGGTATGTAGAAGGGTAAAATAAAAGAAAAATTTAGTAGGGCTGGGTGTGGTAGCAA
Source organism: Capsicum annuum (assembly GCF_002878395.1). Taxonomy (NCBI): domain Eukaryota; kingdom Viridiplantae; phylum Streptophyta; class Magnoliopsida; order Solanales; family Solanaceae; genus Capsicum; species Capsicum annuum. The sequence goes on from NC_061122.1 coordinate 60,402,782, forward strand.
AAGAAAATAAAAACAAAAATAAAAGAATTTTTTGAAAAAAAGTGAAAAATAAAGAATAAAAGATCACACCCAACATGAAAGTACAGTGAAGAATAAAAATGAGAAATTAGGGTGAAATAAAAGGAAAGTTGGCTAGTAAGTGAAACCCCAAGGTTAGTGTAGTGCCAAGGAAGATTAGTCACTTGATATGTTCATATGTACTATACTAGCTATCATAACCTGAATCAGGTCCTGGGCGTGACAGGCATTTTGGGTCCACCGAGGACTGGAGACCACCCCCTTAGCCTATCTATCCGAACACAACAGATCTTTATAGAAATAGGAGAGACAAACCCAATAGTGTAGGTGATATCAATATCAATAAACATCCACAATACCCATGTCCACAGCATCCATAAATCCTCTACCATAAATTCAGTATCAATAAAGTATCGCAATATGCCCCCAACCATAGCCAAAACAAGACCAAAATAAATACTAAGACATAAAGACTAGTATATGAAATGAAGTCTTACGAATGGATGGAAGCTCATAACTTCAAGTCAACTCTTGATCTAACCATGAACACCTAATCATTGCGAAGGAAATGTGGACTTGCGTTCGGACCCTGCATCATGTGGGGATACAACGTTAGTAGATGGTTAGTGGGTTAAGCACTAGCATGAAACTCAGGGATAAGGGAAAAAATAATTCCATGGATGATAATTCAAAACCACTCAAATCCCATGCAAACATCAAGTGCAAATACATATATATGTATATATATATATCACATGCCGGGAAAGGGAACAAGGCTTAGCATGAACATTTAAAACTTATTCTGGACTATGTAGCTCAACCATTATAAAAATTCACCCACGGGCTATACGGGTTCATCTCCCCATGATGAAAAGGCTCCGGTGCATGTTAGCCGCACGAACTAGAGGTATCAAGGAGATCAGGGAATGCCCTGACCCCACGTTAATAAAAGATACAATATATATATATATATATTTATACATATATATATATATATCACTAGTGTGAACCATGTACATAGGTCATCAAGACCAACCCTCATGTTGGAAAACACGAGATTCCAGTACAAGTCATCTAAGACACACACCTTTACAACTTTGCTACATAACTCCCATTAAGCCTAATTTGAAACAATTTTCACATAACCCATTTTACAAACCAATGAACCAACTGTTAATGCACATTTGGTTATCGTCATACCCTTAGTCTTGCAAGCTTACCTCTATGCCATAACAACCATGATAAACTTGGGGGAAAGTATCGACCCTTTTTTGTTCATTAAATCAAATATGGGGGAATGCCTCGACCCTCTTTGTTTATTAAAGCAAGTATGGGGGAATGCCCCGACTCCCTTTCTTCATTAAATCAAAACATAGCCAACAAGGCCTTTAAAATCCATGTTCATTGTTTAACCTTTTTAAGCCATGAAATTACATAGGGGGTAAGTTAAACGAAGTGGTAAAATCTTTTTCATTGACAATTTCACAAACAGGTTGAGGGCACATAATTTCCAAAGCCATAAATCAAGCCAAAATCATCAATTTGGGGTTTAACCATGACACCTCTCCCCCTGTTTAATACCATTCACATACATGCCACAAAGTTCAAAATCGTAAAATATGAATGCTGCATAAATAACCAAGGAAAAAAATCAATTGAGCAACCAACCAAGTCAAAATCCCTCAACAATGTCAAAACCCACATCAAAACTATGCATGTATAATCAATCAATGCCATTACGAAAATATAAATTCAACGAAAAGAGCTACATGCCTGAATTACCAAGAAACTTAAAGAAGACAACACCCGTAGGATCCTAGACAACCACCTTCTTGAACCCTAGTCTTGACTTGAAAAGGGGAATTTGAGAGAGAGGATTTTTGAGAGTGAAGTAATTGAGTTTATGTCGTGAAAATTGATGGAAATAGGTTAATATAGTGTTAAGAGGTTGTTTATAAGTGAAAGGACTTCAATAACCCTCCCCCCCATTGAAAAAAACCAAAAATTGCCAAATTTAAAGCATCAACACATCGCGGAGGGTAATCTCCACGATAAACTCCGTGCCACGCTACTATTACAGACCCTTACTGTCTCTTAGCAAAAATGCACATAACTTTTTGCTCGGATATCAAATTAAGGAAACATCGGATGCGTTAGAAAGAGGACACATTTATATATAATGTGGTGGGTCTTGAGACCCAAAAAATTCCACATATTCCAGCAGTTATACACGTTCAAAGTTGACCCTTGTAGAATCCAATACCATAATTTGATTGATAATGAATGTTCTTAACTCCACTTCACTCTTAAGTGTTTACTACAGACATTTTTCTCATTAAAGAAACTTTTCACACTAGAATAATGATCATGACACTTATATTTACATAGAAATAATTGGATTCAAGTTTATATAGATAGAAATGGTTTGAATTCTAGGCCAAAAACGTAGGGTGTTACATTATCTCCCCCTTGGAATCATTCTTCCTCAAATGATGGATACTAATCTTTTGAAGCTTTAGAAGTATGTAAAAATGTACGTTACCTAACATTACAAATTTTCCCTCAGTAATACACGTATAGGAATAAAAAAAGGGGATTCATGACATCACCAAGTAAATTATGTAAGCACGAATCACAAGAAAATGAGGCTAAGGTCGTACAAGGGGTAAAAGACCCAAAGCTCCTCATCCCAAGTGGGAAAATCCAAACTATTAAAATTTTACCTGGGCCTGTGTTGCAGACCTTATCACGAAACACAACTTCATCATCGCGGGGCTATCATGGAGGCTTACTACCTTTGTGACCCAAAACTACCCCAAACCCTATCCAAAAATTCCAAAACTCTCTCGGGTTACACCTTTTACATCCCTGATCATAATTTGAGTCAAAAATTAATATTTTAAGCATGGGAAGGGCAAAAATAAAATACCCAAAATTTGAGGGTATTACTTTATACCCCCTTAGGATCATATGTTCTGGAATGATGAGCTAGGATACATTTTTTATGAGAATAATAACAATGCAACATAATCAAAGGATAAATCTGGATAATAACAAGAAAGAACAGAATTCATACCTCAAGCTTCTTCATCTGTCACATGGAATAGAAATGGATACTTAGAATTCATATCTTCTTCCACCTCCCAAGTGGCTTCTTCAACCTTATGGTTCCTCTAAAGGACCTTTACCAATGTTACAATTTTAGTCCGCAACCTTCAATCTTGTCTATCCCATATATCTATCGAGACCTCTTCGTAAGACAGGGAATTCAAGACATAAACATTCTTAATTTGCACCACCAAGGAATGATCACCTACACATTTCCTCAACATGGACATATGAAACACAGGGCGTATAGAACCAAACTCACAAAAAACTCTAAGTCATATGCAACATTTCCCACTCTCTTTAAATCAAATAAGGTCTAACGTAATGGGGGCAGAAATTACCTTTTTTCCCAAGATACATCACTCCTTTCATAGAAGACACCTTTAAGAACACCCAATCACCCACTTTGAACTCCAACTCTCTTCTCCTCATGTTTGCATAGGACTTTTGGTGAGTTTGGGAAGTCTTAAGCCTATCCAATTACCTTCACTTTTTCATAGCCTGATGAACTAAATCAGGATTGAACAACCTTGCCTCATCAACTTCAAACCACTCAATAGGGGATCTATACCTCCTACCATACAATGCCTCAAATGGGGTCATGCCAATGCTAGAGTGATAGATATTATTGTAAGAGAACTCAGTGAGAGGCAAATGGTCAACCCAACTACCCCTAAAGTCAACTACATAAGCCCTAAGCATATCCTCTATACCTCCTAAGGGTCATCTTCATCCCCAAACCACATTGAAATGACCTTAAAAAATTATATGAAAACTGAGTACCCCATTCAAAAATGATAAAATCGGAGCACCATACAATTTCACAATCTCTGAAATAAACAACCTTACATAATTCCCAGCCAAATAATTAGTCTTCACTGGTAAGAAGTGAGAAGACTTACTCGTTTTATCCACAATGACCCAAAAAAACAAACTAGTTCTGAGACGGCAAAAGACCAGTAACAAAATCCATATTTATCACTTTCCACTTCCACACAAGAAACTTAATCTCTTGAGATAACCCTCCGGGCTTCAAGTTTTTCACTTCCACTTGCTGACACACCAAACACTTAGCTACAAAATTAGCTACATCCCCCTTCATGTTATTCCACCAATAGTTTTCCTTAAGATCATAATATATATACGTCACACCAGGATGGATTGAATAACGCAAATCATGAGCTTTGGTCAAAATTCTACCTCATAACCCATCCACATTGGGAACACACAACCTACCTTGGAACCTTAGGATACCATTACCATAAATCTTGAAAGCAATCACCTTCTGACTACCCACATTATCCTTGATTTGAATCAATATAGGATCCAACACCTTCTTCTCTTCTACCCCAGTACCAAGATATGACTTCACCACCTCTTGTACTAACACACCACCATCTGCAGAATCTAGGAGACAAACTCCAAAATTAGCTAAACGGTGAATGTCCTTCACCAAATCCTACTTTTTCTCATCCACATGAGACCAGATTCGTATAGATAACCTACTAAGAGGATCAACAACCACACTAAGTTTATCTGTGTGATAGTAAAGACTCATGTCGTTATCCTTAAGAAACTCAAGTTATCTCCTTTGCCTAAGATTCAACTCCTTTTGGGTGAAAACATACTGCAGGCTCTTATGATCAGAAAAGATGTCAACATAGACCCCGTATAGATAGTGCCTCTAAATCTTTAACATAAACACCACTGCCAACAACTCTAAATCATGAGTCGGATAATTCTTCTCATGAACTTTCAACTATCTAGAAACATATGCTACCACCTTGTCATGCTGCATCAATACACAACCAAGTCCCACACGGTGTTTTTCACAATATACCACAAAACCATCACTACCCTTGGGAAGGGTCAAAACTAGAGCAGAAGTCAATTGTCTTTGTAATACCCCAAACTTCTACCTAGCTTAAACATCATCCCAAAAATATTAAAAAATTGCTTTAAAAGATGAATCCATGTTTATACACGTGGAATTTTTAAGATTTTGACTTTTTGTTGTATGGGAAATTGAATAAGCTTTCCATCCATACCAAATTTTCCTAAATCCGGTATTGGGGTAGAAAGTTATGGCCAAAATATAGAAAGCAGTCTAAACTACCCAGGTGCGATGAAAAGGGCCAAAGAACCATCGATTTAGTGAGGAGCCATCGCCCAAACCATTACAGCGGAGGTAGTGAGTCGACCTTCTGTCCAGGTATGATGGAAGGGACGACGAACCTTCGAGCTAGGGACAGGACCATCGTCCAAATAATCACAACCAAGGCAGAAAGATCAAATTCTGGCCTATTACGATTGGAAGGTCAATAGGCTGTCGAGCTAGCGGTGGACCATCGCCTAAGCCATCACAGATCCCGTTCAGCAATTTAAAGCCATTTTTATAAATGTGTTTGGTTCTTTTCCACCCTTTTTAACACCTAATTATACTAGACCAGGGCTCATAACTTCATTATTAATCTACAACACCAAATTAGGGTTTCTCTCAAAGATCAATCCCGAAGAACAAGATCCCAACCCTTCTTCACTAAACTAAGAGATTCAAGTTCTTCAAGTCTAAGAACTTCTAGAAACTCACAATCAAGGTATGTCAAGTGTTGATTCATGGGTCCCCTTCACCCATGAAGCTCAAGAATCTCTTTTTTAAATTCCAAAGATTGTGTATTTATGAATGTTTATGATTTAGTTGAATTAAAATTCATGTCCACTTTGTTGTTAGGTTTTGATTCATGTTTTAAATTACATGTTCCAATGATTGATCGTAGTATGTGATAACTTGCATAATATTAATGATAAACCCTTAAAATTGCAAATTTATTTATGCAACCCTTGCATAATATTAATGATAAACCCTTAAAATTGCAAATTTATTTATGCAACCATGATAATTAGATGCATTGATGATTGTATAACCAAAGTATGCTCCCCACATGTTTGATTAAATGACTATGCGAAGGAAAAAGTGCCATTATAGTATGATAGTATGAAATCCCCATTCATGTACAAGTTAATGCATGTCAAGTGTTTGATGAAATGTCTTAGTCAATGAATTATGGATTTATGTGTAGCCATTGTTGTTCTTTCAAACTTGTGCCATGAATTACTTTTATTTTATCGAGTCCTGGGGGTATTTATACCCGATAATTTAGCTGTATGCCTAGAGCCAGTGTCATTTTCATGATAATATCAGTCACGCCATGATCAGTAGAATTAAGTCAGTTACATGACTCAGGAAAACTCAGTAATCTCATGAACTCGGTCAGTTAACAGGATTCAGTAATATTTTGCCAGTCCACAAAAGTTAATAAACTCATTCCAGTTTATTTTAGTATAATCAGTTCAGTGTCTTTTCAGTTGGGAGTAGAATTCAGCTCTGAGCGAACCCAAGGATGAGGGCACACACTAACAGTAGAGGGTGTGGCCCTTAGAATAAATCCTTCCATTCCAGAACTATGTGGCCAGCATAGGTTAAGACATCAACACTGTCAGTTGAGTGTCTATAAGGTGGATTAACACTGCCAGAAAAGGTTACTACCATTCTCCTTTGGGGACACTACCAGAGGAAGGTCACTCATAACTTGTCCTTACTAGTGGCGTGGTATTGACACCCTTCCAATTGGGGTTACTGATTGGACCCCAACTCAGCTATAATAGATTATTAGGGGCATGTCGGTTATATGACTATCTCCTACAGTATCAGTCTCAGTCTCAGTAAAAGAACTCAGATAGTCTTTTAGATTCAGGACTGTCAGATACAGTCACAAAGATCAGTACGAAACTTAGATAGTTCTATTAGAATCAAGACTTTCAGACATAGTCACTCAGTTAATACAAAACTTATGTTATCAGTATTCAGATTCAGTATTATTATGACTTTAGTTATAGTTCACGTATTCATGCATGTATCCTTATGTAGTCATGTTTGTGTTCATGTCAGTCAGTTATAGTTCATGCATATGAACCTTTGCATTTAGCTTACCTTACTTTCGTACCATTACATTCTCACATAGTGATGCATACTTTTCTTTTGTGCTATGGTATTTTATACCATAGGTTCTGAAGTATGAGCTCTGAAGTATCCTCAGTAGATCAGCCATTCTACAGATAGACTAGCAGTGAGTCCTCATCATTCAAGGATGTTATTATTTTACTATTTTATTTTTTCAGTAATTTGTTTATTTCAACAGTTGGAGTTAGTTAGGGACATATCCCATCAACTCTTTATTCAGACAGTTTAGAGGCTTTTACACTAGCATGTTCAGATAGTTATTTCAATTTTTTTGGTATTGATATACCATATCTCCATATGTTATGTTTTAACAGATTTTTGAACCTTATGGCTTTTTAGCCTTTTATTCTGCATTTATGCAGTATGTTATGCAGTGTTCAGTTACAGATATTAGTCATGGGTTAGCTTATAGTCCTTCGGGATCATGCATACCGTATGACATTCTGGGTACCAGATTCAGGGCGTTACAGTCTTTTAGTATTAGAGTCTAAGGTTCAACAGTGTCCTAGGAAGTCTGAAAGTCTTATCTAGTAGAGTTTTGTGCATGGGTGTGTTGTGCGCCACACTTATAGACAGAAGGCTATGAGATGTTTTTGAAATAGATTCCCTTTTTTCAGTATTCATATCATGCGAGTGAGGATGAGCTCAAGTTAAACTCTTAGTTAAATCAATTTCTTCCTTTTGTTTATAGAACATGCCTCCCAAAAGAAGAAACAAAAAACAGTTAGCCTTCTAGCCCTTCCAAGCAGATCCCTTAGATGAACATGTTTCTCATGTAGAGTTTAGAGCTGCATTCACTACTCTTGTTAACTCAGTTGCTGCTCAAAATGAATGGCCAGCTATTGTTCTGGCCAACCCAGTGGCTAATACTACTGCAACTAGGATTCAGTACTTCACCCGAATAAATCCTCTATCTCTTTTTGGGTCTAAGACAGATGTGGACCCTCAGGAGTTCCTTGGCTAGGTTCAAAAGGTTACGGGTATCATGGGGGTTACCGCTAGTGATAGTGCTGAGCTTGCTATATATCATTTGCAAGATGTGGCTCACACTTCGTTTAAATAGTGAAAATCAGAGAGGGCTATAGATACAGGGCTATTGAGTGGGATGAGTTTGCCACTGCCTTTCTTGATAGATTCTTTCACCTAGAGCTAAGAGAGTCTAAGGTGTTAGAATTTATCAACCATAGGCAGGGAAACATGACAGTGAAAGAGTATTCTCTTAAGTTTACTCAACTAGATAAATACGCTCCTTATGTGGTAGCAGATAGCTGGACCAAGATAAGTAAGTTTGTTTCTGGGTTAAATAATAGTGTGGTCAATGAGTGTAGATCCACAATGCTGATTAGTAAAATGGACATAGCCAGACTTATGATCCATGCTCAACAGATAGAAGGACAGAAGATTAAGATGAGAGAGAAGAAGAATAAGAGAGCTAGAACCAGTAGCTTCAACTTCAATTAGCCTAATCGTTCTTAGTTCTGCCCAAAGTCATCTGTTCAAGCTCCTTTCTCTGCTAGTGCTCCAGCTCCTAAGTTCAAGGATGGTGATAGAGATAGGGTGCTAGGCTTTAAGTATCAGGGTAGTGTTTGTAGTGCCCGTACCCATCCTCGTTGTCAAACTTGTGGTAAGAACCAGAAGGATATTTACAAAGATGATAGTGATATGCATTTTAGATATGGAAAGGTAGTCCACAGAGTTAGAGATTGTCCCTAGTCAGGATTTTTAGGTTAGCAGAATCATTCCACAATTTAGTCTGGTCGCCTGAATTAATTGGGTGCTACTTCCAGTGCAACCAGTGGACAGCACCCAAACAAACTTTATACCCTCCAGTCCCAAAAAGATCAAGAAAATTCTCCTGATGTGGTGACTGGTAAGTTACAAATATTTCACTTACATGTTTATGCTTATCTAGATCCCGGAGCTTCTTTGTCTTTTGTTACTCCTTATATAGTAGTTAATTTTAGAGTCAGTCCTGAAATTGTAGCAGATCCCTTCTCAGTCTCTACCCCAGTGGGTAAAACCATTATAGCCCGATGGGTATACAGGAACTATCCAGTTATGATATTTCAAAAAGTCACATCAGAAGACTTAGTCAAATTAAAGATAACTAATTTTGACATCATTCTCGGCATGGATTGGCTTCATTCCTGCTATGCCACAGTCGACTACAGAAATAGAGTGGTCTAGTTTTAGTTTATGAATAAACCTGTCCTAGAGTGGAGGGGTAGTACTTCAGCATTCAGAAGTCAACTTATTTCCTACATTCGGGCATGGAAAATGATATCTAAGGGATGTGTCTATCATCTTGTTCAAGTTAAGGACACTAGTTCCAAAACTCCCAGTCTTGAATCAGTCCCAGTACTGAATAAATACTCAGATGTCTTTCCCAAAGATCTTCCAGGAATTCCTCTCGAAAGGGAAATAGACTTCGACATTAATCTTCTTACAGATACTTAGCCCATCTCTATTTGGCCATATAGAATGGCACCAACAGAACTCAGAGAATTGAAGAAACAGTTGAAGAGTTTCTTAGATAAGGGATTCATTATATCTAGTGTGTCCTTGTGGGGTACACCAGTCTTATTCATGTGAAAGAAAGATGGTTCTCTCAAAATATGCATTGATTACCATCAGCTCAATAAAGTCACAATGAAGAACAAGTATCCACTTCCCAGAATTGATGATTTGTTTGGCCAACCTCAGGGTGCCAACTATTTTTCTAAGATAGACCTGAGATCAAGCTATTATCAGTTCAGAGCCAGAGAATGTGATATTCTAAAAATAGCTTTCCGAACTCTGTATGGTCAGTTCAAATTCTTAGTCATATCCTTTGGTCTTACCAATGCCCCCGCAGCTTTCATGGACTTGATGAACTATGTGTTCAATCTGTACTTAGATATGTTCTTCATAATCTATATAGATGATATTCTTGTCTATTCCAGCAGTGAGCGTGATCATTCAGACTATCTCAGAATAGTATTGTAGACTCTCAGAACTCATTAGTTATTCACCAAATTTAGTAAGTATGAATTTTGGTTAAGGTCAGTAGCATTTCTTGATTATATCATTTTCGGTGATGTCATTAGAGTTGATCCTCAAAAGACCGAAGTAGTAAGAAACTGGTCTCGCCCTATCTCTCTATTAGATATCAGGATTTTCTTGGGGTTGGCTGGCTATTACAAATGCTTTGTTGAGGGATTTTCTTCTATTGCATCCCCTATGTCCAGATTGACTCAGAAGAAAGTCAAGTTTCAGTGGTCTGATCCTTGCGAGAAGAGTTTTCAGGAGTTGAAGACTCGACTCACCTCAGCCCTAATTTTAGCTCTTCCAGATAGTTCAAATGGGTTCGTGGTGTACTGCGATACATCTAGAGTGGTTTTGGTTTGTGTCCTTATGCAGCATGGTAAGGTCATATCCTACGCCTCCAGACAACTTAAGCCCCATAAGAATAATTATCCTACTTATGACCTTGAGTTTGTAGCCATAGTTTTTGCCTTGAAGATTTGGAGGCATTACTTATACGATGTTTATGTAGATGTGTTCACATATCATAAAATCCTTCAGTACGTGTTCTCTTACAAATATCTTAATATCCATCGGAGAAGGTGGTTAGAGCTCCTGAAAGATTATGACATGAGTGTTCTTTATCATTCGGGCAAGGACAATATAGTGGCTGACGCTCTCAGTAGACTGTTTATGGGTAGTGTTGCTCATGTTGAAGACAGTAAGAAGAAGCTAACTCAGGAAGTTCATCAGCTTGACAGACTAAGTATCTGCTTAGTCGATTCAGCCAAGGGTAATATATGGGTTCAGAGTAGTTCTGAATCAACTCTAGTTTCCAAAGTTAAGGAAAAATAAGATAGAGATCCCAGTCTAGTCAAGTTGAAAGAGTCAGTCAAGGATCAGAAGGTTGAGGTTTTCTCCCAAGGGGGAGATGGTGTATTACATTTTCAGTATCGTCTGTGTGTACCAGGTATAGATGATTTGAGGCTAAAAATTCTTGCAGAAGCGCATGGTGCGCGTTACTCGATTTATCCAGGGGCCACTAAGATTTACCATGATTTGCGGGAAATCTATTAGTGGAGTGGGATGAAAAGAGATATTGCAGAGTTTGTGGCTAAGTTCTCTACATGTCAGTAGGTTAAGGTTGAGTATCAAAAGCCTAGTAGGTCCATGCAAGAATTCAATATTCCTACTTAGAAGTGGGAAGAAGTGAACATGGACTTTGTGATGGGTTTTCCTCGTACTCGTCATCACCGTGATACAGTCTGGGTCATTGTAGATAGGATGACCAAATCAACTCATTTTCTTCCAGTCCATACCTCCTATTTAGTCGAGGATTATGCCAAACTCTATATCAAGGAGTTGGTCAGATTGCACGGTGTTTCGTTGTCTATTGTCTCAGATAGAGGTACCCAGTTCACCACTCATTTCTGGAAATAGTTCCAAAAGGGTCTTGGTACCTGAGTTCATCTCAGTACAGCCTTTTACCCTTAGACAGATGGTCAAGAAAAAAGGACTATTCAGACCTTGGAAGATATTCTAAGGGCGTGTGCAATTGATTTCAAGGGTAGTTCGGATGACCACTTGCTTTTGATTGAGTTTACATACAACAACAGCTATCATTCCAGTACTCAGATGGCTCCATTAGAAGCTCTCTATGGTAGGAGATGTAGATCTACAATCGATTGGTTTGAAGTCGGCAAGGCCACAGTAGTAGGGCCTGACTTGGTCTTCGATACCATAGAGAAAGTTCAGTTAATCAGAGAGAGGCTCAAGACAACTCAAAGCCGATAGAAATCATACGCAGATATGTGCAAAAAGGATCTCGAGTTCGAGATTGGTGATTATGTGTACCTAAGAATCTCTACCATAAAGGGAGTGAAGAGGTTCGGCAAGAAGGGAAAGCTCAGTCCCCAAAATGTTGGTCCCTTCAAAATTCTAAGTCGCTTCGGCAAAGTAGCTTATGAGCTTGAATTGCCTTCAGATCTTACTTCAGTGCATCCAGTCTTTCATGTCTCCTTGATTAAGAAGTGCATAGGTGACCCAAAATTCATAGTCCCTGTTGAGGGCATAGACATTCAGAACATTCTGTCTTATGAGAAAATCCCAGTCGAAATCCTTGACTATCAGATTCACAGACTGACGAACAAAGAAGTCCCTATAGTCAAAGTTCTTTGGCGGAATCTGTCCATTGAGGGAGATACTTGGGAAGCAGAAGAAGATATGCGGATCAAGTATCCTTACCTCTTCTCCACTAATTCAGACCAATCCCAAGGTAATAACTTTCCTTAAGTCCATTCAGATTATGGTCCAAATTTCACTTACAAACTATGCTTTGTTTTTGTTACAAACTTGGGATCTTTACCTTTACATGTTCAGTCGCATGTTTATAAGTCAGTTCAGTCATGTATTCATGCATCAAATATGCATGATCAGCTTATCAATACTCTCAGTCATGCATTCATGTATTAGCTCAGTCATAAAACCAAGCATCAGATATGCATGATCAGCATGAATCTCAGTAATGTCAGTTATGTAGTCATGTTTCAGTTGTTCATGTTCAGTATGTACTTTAGCTTATCGTTTCTCTCATCTAAATCAGTCTCATTTGAGGAAGAATGTTCCCAAGGGGGAGATATTGTAATACCCCATACTTCTACCTAGCTTAAAAATCATCCCAAAAGTATTAAAGACTTATTTTAAAGGATGAATCCACTTTTATACATGTGGAATTTTCAAGATTTTGACTTTTTGTTGTGTGGGAAATTGAATAAACTTTCCATCGATAACAAATTCGCCTAATTACGGTATCGGGGTAGAAAGTTATGGCTGAAATATAGAAAGCAGTTTGAACCGCCAAGGTGCAACGGAAAGGGCCGACAGACCATTGATCTAGCGACGAGCTGTCGCCCAAACTGTCGCAGCGGAGACAGTGAGTCAACCTTCTGGCCAAGCGAGATGGAATGGCCGATAAAACATTAAGCTAGCGATAGACTGTCGCCCAAACTATCACAACCAAGGTAGAAAGATCACATTCTGGCCTAGTACATCGGGAAGGTCGATGGGCCATCGAGCCAGCGACGGACCATCGGCCAAGTTATTGCAGATCCCGTTCAGCAATTTAAAGCCATTTTTATAAGGGTGTTTGGGTCTTTTCTACCCTTTTTAACACCTAATTATACTAGACCAGGGCTCATAACTTCAATATTCATATACAACACCAAATTAGGATTTCTCTCAAAGATAAATCCCCAAGAACAAGATCCCAACCCTTCTTTAAGAAACTAAGAGATTCAAGTTCTTCAAGTCCAAGAACTTCAAGAAACTCACAATCAAGGTATGTCAAGTGTTGATTCATGGGTCCCTTTCACCCATGAAGCTCAAGAATCTCTTTTCAAAGTCCAAAGATTGTGTATTTATGAATGTTTATGATTTAGTTGAATTAAAATTCATGTCCACGTTGTTGTTAGGTTTTGATTCATGTTTTAAATTACATGTTCCAATGATTGATCCTAGTATGTGACGATTTGTATAATATTAATGATAAACCCTTAAAATTGCAAATTTTTTTATGCAACCATGATAATTATATGAATTGATGATGGTATAACCAAATTATGCTCCCCATATGTTTGATTAAATGCCTATGTGAAGGAAAAAGTGCCATTATAGTATGATGGTATGAAATCCCCATTCATGTACAAGTTAATGTACGTCAAGTGTTTGATGAAATATCTTAGTCAATGAATTATGGATATATGTGTAGCCATTTTTGTGTTTTCGAACTTGTGCCATGAATTACTTTTATTTTATCGAGTCCTGGGGGTATTTATACGTGCCTAGAGCCAGTGTCATTTTCACGATAATATTAGTCGTGCCATGATCAGTAGAATTAAGTTAGTTACATTACTCAGGAAAACTCAGTAATCTCATGAACTCAGTCAGTTAACAGGATTCAGTAATATTTTGCCAGTCCACAAAAGTCAATGAACTTAGTCCAGTTCATTTTAGTATAATCAGTTCAGTGTCTACTTAGTTGGGAGTAGGATTCAGCACCGAGCAAACCCAAGGACGAGGGCTAACACTGATAGTAGAGGGTGTGACCCTTAGAAGCAATCCATTCATTCCATAACTATGTAGCCAGCATAGGTTGAGACATCAACACTGTTATTTGATGGTTGATGAGGTGGATCAACACTACTAGAGGAGGGTCAATCATAGCTATCCTTACCAGTGGCACAGTATTGACACCCTTCTAATTGGGGTTACAGATTGGACCCCAACTCAGCTATAATAGCTTCTTAGGGGCATATCAGTTAGATAATTATCTTCCATGTCTCAGTCTCAGTTTCAGTAAAAGAGCTCAGATAGTTCTCCAGATTCAAGACTGTCAGATACAGTCACACAGTTCAGCACGAAACTCAGCTAGTTCTATTAGAATCAGAACTGTTGACACAGTCACTCAGTTAATAGGAAACTCATGTTATCAGTATTCTGATTCAGTATTATCATGACTTCAGTTACAGTTCACATATTCATGCATGTATCCTCACGTAGTCATGTTCGTGTTCTTGTCAGTCAGTTATAGTTCATGCATATAAACCTTTGTATTCAACTTACCTCATTTGCGTACCAGTACATTCTCTCATACTGACGCATACTTTTCTTTTACGCTATGGTGTTTTATACCATAGGTTTAGAAGTATGAGCTCCAAAACATATTTAGTAGATCAGCCGTTCAGCAGACAGACTAGCAGTGAGTCCTCATCATTCGAGGATGTTATTATTTGACTATTTCATTCTTTCAGTACTTAGTTTATTTCAGCAGTTGGAATTAGTTGGGGACATGCCCCATCAAATCCTTATTCAAACAGTTTAGAGGCTTTCAGACTAGCATGTTTAGATAGTTATTTTAGTTGTTTTGGTATTGATTTACCGTATCTCCAGATGCTATGTTTTAGCATATTTTTGAACCTTATGGCTTTTCAGCCTTTTATTCCGCATTTATACAGTATGTTATGTAGTGCTCAATTACAGATATTAGTCATGGATTAGCTTGTGATCCTTTAGTGTCAAGAACACCGTGTGGCATTTCGGGTTGCAGATTCGGGGCGTTACATTCTTTTAGCTTCTCAAAACTTCACTCATAAGCATAGGACCACAAAAACTTCACCTTCTTTTGAGTCAACCTAGTCCAAGGTGCTGCAATAGACAAAAAACTCTCCAAAAACTCCTATACTATCTAAACCAAAGAAGCTCTATCGGTTGGCATCGTGGGTCTAGGTCAATTCTTAACCACCACAACGTTCTTAGGATCCACCATGATCCCTTCATTTGAAACAATATGACCCCAAAAGGTAATAGAATTCACTCTTAGAAAATTTAGTGTACAATTGCTGATCCTTTAGGATCTGTAACACAATACGGAGGTGATTGGAGTGATCCACCTCACTCTTTGAATACGCCAAAATATCATCTATAAACACAATTACAAACAAGTACAGAAACTGATGGAACACCTGGTTCATGAGATCTATAAATTTTGCTAGGGCATTGGTCAAACCAAAATTCATAACCAAGAACTTAAAATGTCCGTACTGAGTACGAAAAGAAATCTTAGGTATATCTTCCTCCTTAATATTTAGCTGATGATAGAGAGAATGGAGATCAATCTTAGAAAAGCACTTAGTTCCCTAAAACTGTTCAAACAAGTCAACAACCCTTGGAAGAGGGTACTTATTCTTCATAGTCACCTTATTCAATTGACGATAATCAGTGCTTATTCAAAAAGAACCATCCTTCTTACGCACAAAAAGAATAGGAGCACCCCACGGAGAAACACTAGGGTAGATAAAACCCTTGTCAAGAAGATCCTTCAACTCAGCCAGAGCCATCCTATAAGGAGGTTTAGAGAAAGGACGAGTTTCCAGAATGAGATTAATTCCAAAATCAATTTCAATATCGAGAGGAACACCAGAAGGATCATCGGGGAACACCTTGGGAAACTCACTAACCACTAGAATAGACTACAAAGAAGGACCTTCTGAGTTAGAATCTTTAACCCAGACCAAGTGTAAATATACCCC
Organism: Capsicum annuum; assembly: GCF_002878395.1. Taxonomy (NCBI): domain Eukaryota; kingdom Viridiplantae; phylum Streptophyta; class Magnoliopsida; order Solanales; family Solanaceae; genus Capsicum; species Capsicum annuum. The sequence continues at coordinate 60,419,018 of NC_061122.1, forward strand.
TTCAAAATTAATTTTTGGGACTTGAGATATGATATGAACCTACCCCTAGGCACCAAGGAAATCCCTTCCCACTTAATAACCAGCTTATTAGGGAATTTAAGCATGACCTTATGGGTTCTATAGTCTAAAGAGGCATAGCATGAAGGAAACTAATCCATCCCCAGAATGACATCAAAATCTAATATATCTAATTCAAACAATTCCACCAAAGTCTCTCTACCACCAACATATACCACATTACCCCTATAAACCCTTTTAGAAACCACAGAGTCACCTACTGAGGTAAAAACAAAAAAGAGACTTGAAATATACTCAGGTCCAAATCCAAAATACGCAGCCACAAATGGGGTCACATAAGAAAGAGTAGATCCTGAATCAAACAAGCACTACACATCATAATAAAAGAGCTTCGCTATACCAGTGACAACATCAAGTGGTGCTTCAAGCTCCTGATGGGTAGTGAGGGCATAAAAATGGTTTCGATCAGTATTAGAGCCAAAAAATGGCACCCTTTGGTACAAAAGCTGATGAAGATGAAATATGAACCTTATTTTCCATATAGCAACATCGTATAAAGGACAGTTCCTCAAAATATGGCCAAGTTGGCCGCACTTAAAATACTTATTCCTCCCTTCATCACAAAATCCCCAGTGCAAATGCCCACAAAATCGGCAAAGAGGATATGATGCAGTTGACTGAGTCCACTAGCCTGAGATTGGGCACCCTGTGCCCTTGATCTATCGCCACTCCAAAATGATGATCCTCGGGTGGCTTTGGATAAAGATCACTAGTCATCGAATAAGAACTAAAGTTGCCCCCACTTCTTTTTAGATCACTTACAACCATCCCTACTACTTTGATGCTAACCTTTACCTTGATCTACATACCAAAACTTCTTACTCTGCCGGTCCCCCATATCCACTTGCTTCCTCTTCTCCTTCTCAACCTGTTGTATATGTACTACAAGTCTAGAGATGCCCATATCCTTGTTTAACAAGGTTACCTTACTTTCTAAAATTAAATCACAAGACAATAGAGAAATAATTTTTCTCATCCTAGTCCTCATGCTTGGCACTATTTAAGGCACATACTGTGACAACTGGTGGAATTTCAAGGCATACTCCTTCACTGTCATCCTGCCTTACTTCAAGTTCACAAACTCCTCTAATTTTTCCTCCCTCAACTCCTACAGAAAGAATTGTTCAAGTAAAGTACTGGAGAAATTATCCTATAAAATAGGCTCAACACCATCTCCCTTAAGCTGCTCCTACTCATCAGACCATTGGTACCCTATATCTTTCCATTATAAGTAGCGAAATCCATACCCTTTACCTCAGTAGCATGCATAACCCATAACATCTTCTCCATCTAAACAATAAAGCTTTGAGGATCCTCCTCCACTTTAGAACCAGCGAAAGTGGGAGGACTCAACCTCATAAATTGGCCAACTCTAGTGGCCTCAGATCAACTCTCAACAATACTAGCAGAACCTGTTTAACATGATTGAGATGTCACCAACTGAGTCAACAGATGAATGGACTAGTAAAACTTAGCATCGATAATATCTCCCTGAGGTAGCCGAGCCTGAGTACCATCGGCTGGAGATGGATCAGCAGAACAAGTGGAACCCAACAAAAGTAATCTAAAGCAGCGACCTAAGACAAAATATGTACCCCTTGGGTATGATAGGCTCCATCCAGAATGTCCTCAAATGGTATATACGAGTTTTCACGAACATTAAATCATCTAGGAGGCATGATCTGAAAGGCAAATTAATAAATATTAGAGGGAATTCAAGACCTCTAACTCTACAACCTGAAAATAGACAACAATAAAGGGAAACATTTCTAAATAACTCATAGCCTCTCCTTTATAAGTATAACGCGCTATATATCCATAAATTAGAATCTACTTGATATGACTTTGTGGACACCCCATGACATCGAAACCTATTCTCTGATACCAACTTTGTCATGATCTGAACCATGGCATGGCCATGACTGGTATCTTGAGTCCATCGTGGACTGGAGACCACACCCTTAGCCTATCTAATCAGAACACAATATATATATATATATATATATATATATATAATCAAGAGAGACAAACCCAATAGTGATACCAATATCTAAAAATATCTACGATATCCATGTTCACGGTATCTATAAGGACTCTACCACAAATCATGTATCAATAAAGTGTCGGGACATACCCACGACCTTACCCAAAACAAGAACAAAATAATTTCTAAGACATAAGGACTAATACCTAAAATAAGGTCTTCCAAATGGATGGAAGCTCACTACTTCAATTCAACTCTTAATCTAACCATGAACACCTGATCACTGCGAAGTAAAGGTAGACTTGCCTTTGGACCCTGCATCACATGGGGATATAGCATTTGAAGATAGTTAGTAGGTTGAGCACTAGCATGTAACTTAGAGATAAGGGAACAAACAATTCCATGGATGATAATTCAAAACTAGTCAAATCCCATACATAACATCAAATACAAATACATATATATATATATATATATATATATATATATATATATATATATATTTATATCACATATCGAAAAAAGGAACAAGGCTTAGCATGAACATTTAAAACTTATCCTGGACTATGTAGCTCAACTATCATAAACATCTACCAATGAGCTATATGGGTTTATCTCCCTCTGTTGAAAGGGCTTCGGTGTGTGTTGGACGCATGAACCAGAGATATCAAGGAGACCAGGGAATGCCCCAACCCCACGTTAATCCAAGATACATAATATATATATCAATAGTTTGAACCATGAACACAGGTCATCAAGAACAAACCTCATATTGGCAAACACAAGTTTCTAGTACAAGTTCTCCAAGACCCACACCTTCACGACTTTGCTATATAACCCCCCATTAAGCCCAATTTAAAATAAGTTTCACATAACCTATTTTACAAACCAATGAATCAATCATTAAGGCATATTTGGGTATCATCATACCCTTACACTTAAAAGCTTACCTCTATTACATAACAATCATGTTTAACTTGGGGGAATGCCTTGTCTCCCTTTGTTCATTAAACCAAGTAAGGGGGAGTGCCTCGACTCTCCTTGTTCATTAAATCAAAACATAGCCAACAAGGCCTTTAAAATCCATGTTCATTATTTAACCTTTTTAATCCATGCAATTACTTAGGTGGTTAAGTCAGACCAAGTGAAAAAATCATATTCATTGATAATTTCATAAAAAGATTGAGGGCACATAGTTTCAAAATCCATGAATCAAGCCAAAATAATCAAATGGGGATTAACCATGACCCCCAAGTTTAATACCATTCCTATGCATTCACAAAGTTCAAAAACGTAAGTAAAACATGAATATTGTATAAATAACCATGGATAGATCAATTAAGCAAGCAACCAACCAAGTCAAAAGACCTCAACATTGTCAAAATCGACATCAAATCCATGCATTTATAATCAATTAATGCCATCACAAAAATATATATTCAAGAAAAAGAGATACATGCCTTAATTACCAAGAAACTTGAAGAAGACAACACCCTTAGGATCCTAGATGACCACATCCTTGAAACCTAGTCTTTACTTTAAAAGGGAAATTTGAGAGAGAGCGGATTTTAGAGAGTGAAGTAATTGATGTTATGTCGTATAAACTGATGGAAATAGGTTAATATAGTGTTCAGAGGTCATTTATAAGTGAAAGTACTTCAATACCCCTCCTCAAAAGTGAATAAAACCAAAAATTTCTAAATTTAAAGAATCAACGCGTCACGGAGGGTAATCTCTATGCCACGCTACAATTGCAGACCCTTACTCCTCTTAACAAAAATACTCATAACCTTTTGCTCGGGTATCAGATTTAGGCAAAATTGAATGCATTGGAAAGAGGACACATTTATCTATAATTTCGTGGATCTTGAGCCCTAAAATTCCACATATTTTAGAAGTTATACATGCTCAAAGTTGACCCTTATAGAATCGAATTCCAAAATTTTGTCGATAATGAAAGTTGTTAACTCGACTTTACTCTAAGTGTTTACTACAAACATTCTTCCCTTAAAAGGAATTTTTCACACTAGGATAATGATCATGGCACTTATATTTGTATAGAAATAATTGGATTCAAGTTTATACATGTAGAAAAAATGGTTCAAATTCTAGCTCAAAAACGTGGGGTGTTACATTATCTCCCCCTTGGAATCATTCATCTACTAATGATGGATATGAATTTTTTTGAAGCTTTAGAAGTATGTAACAAAGTATGCAAATTCACATTAAAAATTTTCCCTAAACAAGGCATGTATAGGAATCAAAAGGAAAAGGGCTTCATGACATCACCAAGTAAATTAGGTAAGCATGAATCATAAGACAATTAGGTTAAGGTCGTAAAAGGGGCAAAAAACCCAAAGCTCCTTACCCTAAGTAGGAAAATCAAAAGAATTGAAATCTTACCTAGGTCCACGTCATGTATCTTATTACAGAACTCAACCTCTACATCGCGGGGCTATTGAAGAGGCTTATCCCCCAAACATAATTTAAGTTAAAAATAGATATTTTAAGTAGGGAAAGGCCAAAAATAAAATACCCAAAATTTGAGGGTGTTACATTATACCCCTCTTAGGATCATTTGTCCTCAAAGGATGAGCTAGGACATGTTTTACATGAGAATAATAACTGACATGACCCATTTTTGGGCCTTATCATAATGTGTGTCCCAAGTCCGACCATGACTAGAGACCACCCTCGTTACCCAACCCAACCTCCAACCGGCTGCCCTGAGTTGGATGAATTTTGAGCATGAAACATAATACTGTAACTTCTCCACAAAGACCCTGGAAATAGATCATAACCATGAGCAACCCAATCGAGTCCAACCATCCTATAACAATAATCTAACCATTATAAACCACACCAAACAAGGCCTTAAACCACGCCATAACCAAAGACGTTAATATAATTAATCCCAAAATGTTATAGGATGGAACAACCAATAATATCGTGTAATGATGTCAGCCCACCAGCTTATTCCAATGCCAAGGCCAACACCTATGCTGATCCCATCTATTCCAACACATAGAAGTACCACAAAGCCTCTATTCGAAAGATTAATGAAATTTGGTTAGGACATTCCCCCAACCATAGACAAAACCAATATCCAAAATAAAACCTGAATGTCTAAAAGTACCCATAACATGAAATGGAGCCTTCTAAAAGGATGGAAGGTCACACTTCAGTCTAAATGCTTTCCCCAAGTCAATCATAATATAAAAGAAGTAGAATGGCTGGTTCTTTCATAGCATTGGTACACAACCATACATATACATATAACCATGCAGGGAAAAAGGGACCGGGTCTAGCATGCCCTTAAAACCTTTACCTGGGCTGTGTAGCTTTGTCGTCCTAAACCACCCACAGGTAATATGGGTTCATCTCCCTCTGCTGAAATAGCCCCAATGCGTGTAGCCATACGACCAGGGAAGTATCCCATAGGATGAATAGTACATTTTCAAAAAAAGTGTGACATCATGCACATGATAGCCAAGACCAACTTTATATCAACAAATAAGAGTTTCTAATTCTAGTCCCCTTAGGACCTCCACCTTTTATAACTTTGCTACATATTCCGCCATTATTGCCCAACTAAAGCCAATTTCCAAGTAACTAAACGACTAGCAATTTATTAACCAAGGCCATTGATATTGGTATCGTCATACCAACCTTTAGTTTTAAGTATCATCCATAGCCAACCATTTATAGGTTTAAGGGGACTTTAAAGTATCCTTACATTTAACATATCAAACCACTTGGAAGATTTCCATGTTCCCCACAAGCATAACCGATTAGCCTTTAGCCTTTCCAAACTATTTAAACTATGCATAATTCCTTTACCAAGTTTAAAACATGCAAGAGTTCCATTAAAAGAAGTCAATGCAATGAACATATCTTTATAAGAATTTTATCAAACATATTGGGGGCATAATGTAACGAAAACAAATTCCAATTACCAGTAAACCATTACCATTCAGTCCAATTATCCAAAACCACCATTAATGTATATAAAAGCATAATTAAAACCATGGGAAACCATAACCAAATAATTAGCATCAAAACCCCCAAATCTTATTTGAAAGTCAAAGTCATGCAATAGTAAAACCATGAAAACATTAATATAAACCATGCCATTGCTTAAATTAACAATGAGGGAAGAGAAGCATTCCTTAAACCAAGATGATGACGAAAAGAAATCACCAAGACAAGCCCCAAATAGATCCTTTAGTTTAAACCCTAGCTCTCCTTTGTCAATAGCTCTTAAGAGAATAATAAAGTCTTTAGGAAGAGTTTCTAAGTGTTAATGAATAGAATATTAAGGTAAATAACCTTCCAGGTAGGTTAGAAGTTATGGGTCCTTACTAGGATAAGTTGAAAAATGTCTAGAATACCTCTGCTTAAATTGCACAAAATCCCATCATAGGGGTACGACTGGCACTCATGAGTCGTATACTTCCAATATGATCGGTATTCATCACTCGTATCTAAGCATCAACCCTTGGATCAAACACTATCCAGTTTATGACTCATCCAACCAAGTTGTAACCACAACATATGATCCATAACCATGACCCATATCTCTGGAAGAATAAAATACATGGGGAATTGAACATTATTTACCATACGAGTCCCTAGTTTAGTTTATACCCCGGCTTACGACTAATGTTGAGCCCCTCGTACTTAGATCCAACCTAAGTAACCAAGTCTAAGATTAAGTTAACAAACCAAATGACCCGTAACCACCAATATGACTCATACCCCTATGACGTACCCACTCCAGTAACCAAAATTCATCCCACCAATCAATACTGGTCAATATACGACCTGACCATACCATTCATACCCCATCATATGGGTCATACCCATGAGTCGTATTGGGTCCAGAGATCAATATACAAGGAAATTTTCTAAGGTCCAGAACTAGGGCGTTTCAATAACAATGCACTAGAATCAAAGGATAAATCCAGATAATAACAAGAAAGAAGGAAATTCATACCTCAAGCTTATTCATCCATCACATGGAATAGAAATGGATACTTAACCTTCATATCCTCTTCTGCCTCCCAAGTGACTTCTTCCACCTTATGGTTCCTCCAAAGGACCTTTACTAATGCTACATCTTTAGTCAGCAACCTACGGACTTGTATATCAAAGATCTCAACTGATACTTTTTTATAAGAAAAGGAATTAGAGACACCAACATTCTTAATTGGCACCACCAAGGAAGGATCACCTACGAATTTCATCAACATGGACACATAAAACACAGGGTGTATATAACCCAAAATCATAGGCAACTCTAACTCATATGCATTATTTCCCACTTTCCTTAAAATCAAATAAGGACCAATGTAATAGGGGTTGAGCTTCCCCTACTTCTCAAAATGCATCACTCTTTTCATGGGAGACACCTTTAAGAACTCTCAACCACCTACTTTGAACTTCAACTCTCTTTGCCTCATGCTTGTATAGGACTCTTGGCTACATTGGAAAGTCTTAAGCCTATTCCAAATTACCTTTAGTTTTTCCATAGCCTTATGAACCAAATCAGGACTGAACAACCTTGCCTCACCAACTTCAAACCACCCAATATGGAATCCACACCTCCTACCATACAATGCCTCAAATGAGGCTATACCAATGCTAGTGTGATAGCTATTATTGTAAGAGAACTCAACGAGAGGAAAATGGTCAACCTAACTACCCCCAAAGATAATTACACAAGCCCAAAGCATATCTTCTAAAGTCTGAATAATTCTTTCCACTTGTTCATCCGTTTATGGGTGGAAAGACGTACTAACGATCACCTTACTCCTCAAGCCTCACTGAAATAACCTCTAAAAATGAGATGAGAGCTGAGTGCAATGATCCAAAATGATAGAAACTGGAGCACCATGCAATTTCACAATCTTATGAATAAAAAACCTTGCATAACCCTCAACCTAACAATTAGTCCTCACTGGTATGATGTGAGTAGACTTAGTCATCCTATCCATGATAACCCAAATATAATCAAACTAGTTTCGAGACCATAGAAAACCAGTAACAAAATCCATATTTATCACTTCCCACTTGCACATAGGCAATTTAATCTCTTGATATAACCATCCAGGCCTCAAGTGTTCCACTTTCACTTGCTGGCACACCAATCACTTAGCTATAAAATCAGCTACAACCCCCTTTATATTATTCTACTAATAGATCTCCTTAAGATCATAATACATCTTCGCAGTACTAGGATGAATTGAATAACACAACTCATGAGCTTCGGTTAAAATTCTACCTCGTAACCATTATATTAGGAACACACAACCTACCTTGGTACCTCTGGATACCATCACTACCAATCTTGAAAGCAATCACCTTCTGACTACCCGCATCATCCTTGATTTGCATCAAGATAGGATCCAACACCTGCTTCTCCTTTACCTTAGTACCTAGAGATGACTTCACCTCTTCTTTCACAAACACACCACCATCCTTAGAATCTAAGTGACGATCTCCAAGATTATCCAAATGGTGAATGTCCTTCACCAAATACCGCTTGTCCTCATCCATATAAGAAAAGCTTCTCATAGATAACCTGCTAAGAGCATCATCAACTATGTTAGCTTTACCTGGATAATAGTAAAGACTCATGTCATAGTCCTTGAGCAACTCAAGACATCTCCATTGCCTGATATTCAACTCCTTTTAGGTGAAAACATATTACAGGTTCTTATGATTGTAAAAGATGTCAACATAGACCCTGTATAGATAGTGCCTCCAAATCATTAATGCAAACACCACCACCAATAACTCAAAATCATGAGTCAGATAATTCTTCTCATGAACTTTCAACTATCTAGAAGCATATGCTACCACCTATCCATTCTACATTAATACATAACCAAGTCCCACATAATAGACATCACAATATACCATAAAACCATCACTACCCTTGGTGATAACGCTCAATCTACAGCTCTCGTGGGAGTGTAAAGCGGTCGTTAGCAAATATAGAACCCAACCTGGGTTGGGTATCGATCCCACAGAGAATAGCTTGGCCAACAAGCAAGAGAAATTACTAGACTTTTAGTGCAAGTCTCGTAGGAAAGGGGGGATTGTAGTATGTAACCAAAACAAGAATGTAAGAACTGAAAATAGCAAAATAAAGAGAGATTGTCACGTGTGTTGTAAACAATGAGAATTGAGGCGTTGGGGTTATGTCCACCTTCTGAGGTATACGTCTCTATTGGCTATGAGTGTGTAGAGTCTTGACATGTAATTGCTTATAGAGAATTGTAGTCGATGGTAAATCCAAGCGTCTCTCGACCTAAACAAGGACTATTTCACTTTAACTCTCTCGAGCTTAAAGCGTGACTAACGGTACGAATTCTCCAAGAAGTTAGTCCAGGTACGGCACTAGCTTTTTAATAGGAAAGGGTGTCCTACTACCTTGACATTATCTCTTTTCCAGACAAATAACTTTTCTCTCGAACAAGTCAGATGTTAGACTGGCGTTGGTCTATGCGTCTTCTTTTCTAGACAAATAACCTTTCTCTCGAACAGGTTAGATGTTAGAATGGCGTGTTCTTGTGTTTGAACCGCAAAGAATGTAGATTTAAGATGAAGAGAATAATGATATAAGCAATATACTTGTCTTGAACTCACAAACTCATAGCTATAGATAGTAACTCATTCGGCTTCCATAACCCCAACTAAGAGATTTAGTTACCCATGAATGCGAAGGATATCACGCTTTGCATGGTGGATGGCGTGAATAGTAGGTGTTTGGCGTGTGGTTTTAGTGATTCCGTAGCAAGTAACGATTCTCTTGTTGTGGAATTTAAGAGTAGAAGAATGAAGAATTGAGAATGGGCTGTAGGAAGATGTCTTAATTGTAAGGAGATGAATGAATTGTCAGAATGTCTTCCTCCTTTTTCTTCTTTAACATGATAGGGTATTTATAATACTCCTATCCTACTCCTACTCAACTAATAAAATAAATAACCAAATCCTAATATACTAATGAAATCCTTGACCCAATTGTACTAGGGTAAGGTTACAAAATTATAATCCAAATAGAATGATGAAACACATAACCTAATTGCACTAGGTTAATGTATTATGGCAAAAATCCAGCTTTGTGTCTGTAAGTCCCAAAGTCTTCAGAAATGCTGTTTTAGCCCGGGACAGATTTTCCATGCAGCAGATTTAGTCCTTTATGCGTCCAGCTCCTTTCCATCTCGTTTGTGAGCTTTCTTTTGCGTCAAGTAAGCCATAAATTGCTGTATTTTGCATCATTTATACCTGAAACTTTCCTAATCACATTTGTTAGCTCATTTACAGGAAAAAGGACTAAAAGTGTACGAAATAGATAATTAGTTCTCGAAACTAGGCTAAAATATGGGCAAAATATATTGATGTAGGCGCGTAATTTCGCCTATCATCACTTGGCAAGGGTCAAAATCGAAGCAAAAGTCAATTTGTCTTTCAGATTCTCAAATCTTCCCTCACAAGCATCGAACCATAGAACTTCACCTTATTTTGAGTCAACCTAGTCTAAGGTGCTGACATAGACAAAAAACTCTCTACAAACCTTCTATAATAACCAGCTAAACCAAAGAAGCTCCAAATAATTATTGGTGACGTGGGTGTAGCCACTTTTTAATCACCGTAATCTTGTAAGAATTCATCATGATCCCTTCACTAGAAATAATATGACCCATAAAGGTAATATCATTTAACTAGAATTCACTTTTAAAAAATTTAGTATATAATTATTGATCCTTTAAGGTCTACAATGCACCATAGAGGTGATTGGTACGATCTGCCTCGCTCTTTGAATAAAAAAATATCATCTATAAACACAATCATAAATATATTCAGAAACTGACAGAACACCTAGTTCTTGAGATCCATAAATGCCACAGTGGCATTGGTTAAACCAAAAGACATAACCAAGAACTCAAAATTTCTACACTGATTATGAAAAGCAGTCTTTGGGATATCCTTCTCCCTAATTTTTGACTGATGATATCCTAAAATAGATCAATCTTAGAAATGTGCATTGCTCCTAAATCTGGTTGAACAAGTCATTAATCCTACGAAGATGGTACTTATTTCAAAATAACCTTTTTCATTTGACTATAATCAATGCTCATTCGAAGAGAAGCACCCTTCTTACACATAAAAAGAACAAGAGTACCCCACGGAGACACACTAGGGCGGATAAAACCCTTGTCAAGAAGATCCTATAACTTCTTCTTAAGCTCCTTCAACTCTGCCGGAGCCATCCTATAAGGAGGTATAGAGATAGGATGAGTGTCCTAAAGGAGATCAATACAAAAATCAATTTCTCTATCTGTAGGAACACTAGAAAGTTCATTGAGGAAAACCTCAGAAAACTCACTAACCACTGGGTGAGATAATAAAGAAAGACCTTTTGAGTTAGGATCTTTAACCTGGACAAGTGATAAAGATACCCCTTCAAAATCCATTTTTGGGCCTTAAGATATGATGTAAACCTCCCCTTAAGCACCAAGGAACTCCCTTATCACTCAATAACTAGCTCATTAGGGAATTTAAGAATGACCTTAGTTGTTCGATAGTCTAAAGAGTCATTGCACAAATACAACTAATCCATCCCCAGAATGACATCAAAATCTAATATATCTAATTCAAACAAATCCACCAAAGTCTCTCTACCACCAACAAATACCACACAACCCCTATAGACCCTTCTAGTAATGATAGAGTCACCCACTAGGGTAGAAATAGAAAAAGGCCCCAAATACACTCAGGTCCAAAACCAAAATGCACTGCCACAAATGGAGTCATATAAAAAAGAGTGAACCCCATATCAAACAAGCAACACACATCATAAAAAAGAGATTTAACATACCAGTGATGACATCAGCTGATGCCTCAAACTCTTGATAGGTAGTGAGAGCATAAAGATAGTTCTGACTAGCGTCAGAACTAAAATTGGCACCCTTTGGTACATGAGCTAATGAAAAGGCAATATGAAACTTATTTTCCCCTTTATCAACAATGCCTAAAGGATAGTTCCTCTGAATATGACCAGGTTGGCATATCTAAAACACTTATTTCTCCCTTCATCACAAACTTTGGTTGATAATAAAAGTTTTAACTCCACTTTGATCTAAGTGTTTACTATGAACATTCATCACTTCAAAGGAACTTTTCACACTAGGATAATGATCATGACACTTATATATACACATAGAAATAATTGGATTCAAGTTGATACACGTAGAAATAATGGTTTGAATTTTAGCCCAAAAATGTGGGGTATTATACCAACCCCCAAGACTACATTACAAGCCAATAAAAGTCCTATAGTGATCCTAATTTAACTATCTGAATTCAAAGGTAAAGAAAATAAGGGCAAGCCTATAGTATTTGATGCATATTGGTTGGAACTTCTTTTTTGAGTGTGATCGTCTCTTGTCTGTCCCTGCATTGACATGCATTATTTCATATGAGTGAGTGGGATATCTTTGTTGTGAGGGAACATGAGTCATATTGCTAGCTATTTATATGTTTGGGTAGTTTAACTTGTACAGATGCATAGTTGTCTGTTGCTAATATAATACCATATCTTGATCCTATTGTGTCACATTGTTGCACTTTATATTTATATGAAATTAGTTTTGAAAAAAAATTAATATAGAAAGGGGTGTTGTGATTTGAGCTTGTACTGTTAATTGAGTGCCTTGAATAACTTAGAATCTCCTAGTTAATCATCATAATTTTTTTGTTTTGTTTTATTATGATTTGTTGCCTGTGAAACACTCTGATTTTTGTACATTGAAAAATTTCTTAGAATTCTGATCTCTAAACCCAATATGACTCGAGGATACGATCCCTATATTGGAGTACGAATTGTATGATCCAATTGTATGCTGACCAGTGTTAGTTGATGGGATAAATTTTGGTCACTGAAATAGATACAACTTGGTGGTACGAGTTGTATGGTCAGATATAGATCATTTGTTTTCTTTACTTAACCTTAGACTTTGTAACCCAGGTTAGATCTGAGTACGAGTGGCTCACCATGAACCTAAGAAAGGGAATGAGTCATACCTAAGGCTCGTATGGTGAACAGTATTCAAACCTTCTGTGATTCTATTTTGTTAGGGATACGAGTTAAGGGTACAGATTGTATATTGATAATAAGACTTGGGTAGGTTGAGTCGTACACTGGAAAATGTTGGGTCCAAGGGGCAAGGCTTGGAATACAAGTGGTGGGTATAATTCATATCAAAGGGTACGACTCGTGAGGGTCATTCGTACCCGTGTGATAGGATTTTAGTGTATCTTAAGTGGGGGTATTCTAAACATTTCCCCACTTATCCTAATAAGGTACCATGACTTCTAACTCATTTGGGAGGCTATTTACCCTATTATTGTATTCATTAACACTTAGAAACTTATTCTAAACACTCTATAATTCTCTTAAGATCTTTTGGGTAAGAAATCTTGGGTTTCAACTAGAGGACTAATTTGGAGATCTTGTTAGACATTTCTCTCTGTCTACTTCGTCAATTAAGGCATTTTGTCTTCTGTCATTGTTAGTTTCTAATAAAGGCATGGTTTTATTCAATGTTTTTATGATTTTATTATTGTATGATTTTGGGTTTTCAAATATGATTTGGGAGTTTTGGTTATAAATGCTTGGTTATAGTTTTCCTATATTTTAATTATGATTTTATATGCATTAATGATGGTTTTGGTTAATTGGTTGCATGGGATTGGTCCTTTGGTAATGGACTTTGGTTTTTGAAATACTATGCCCCTAATGTGTTTGATAAAATGTCTTTAACAATATTTTCATTATAATATTTGTTTTAATAGAACTTATGCATGGTTTAAACGTAGAAATGGAACCTAAAATGGTATGAATGGTTTAAATAATTTTAAATGGATTGGAAAGGCCTTGGTGTTCATGATTTTGGTTAATTAGAAATCATATGGGGTACATGGAATCCCTTAAGGTTTATCTAAGGATAATAATTCCAAGTTATTATTGGTATGAAAATACCACTATTAATGGCCTTGGTTAATAAATGGTTAATGTATTGGTTCATTGCTTGGTAATGGTTATGATTGGGCAATAATAACGGGGTATGTAGTAAAGCCATGAAAGGTGGAGGTCTCAGCGGGGCCAAAACTGGAAACTCATATTTGCTGATATGAGGTTGGTCTATGTAACCGTGTGCATGATGTCACACTTTGTGTTTAAGGGATGTACTAGTCATCACAGGTTTTCTTCCCTGGTTGTGCGGCTTTACGCACTAATGCCCTTTTAATAGGGGGAACTAAGCTGATATAGCCCATGGGTGGTTCAGGACGGCAAAGATACACAACCCAAGTAAAGGTTTTTATGGCATGCTAAATCCGGTTCTCTTTCTCGGCATGGTTTTATATATATGTATGGTTATGTGCATATGGATGATTTTACTTAGTATAATAAATGGCATTATTTTATCCTTATCCTGAGTTCATGCAAGTGATCACTTGCTAACCCATTTTCCAGTGGCTATATACCCACGCTATGCAGGAATCGACCATTCTACTTCTCCTACATAGTGATTAACTCGGGGAAAGTTGTTGGATTGAAGTGATGAGCTTCTATCTTTCTAGAAGGCTCTATTTTATGTTATGGATATTTTTAGATATTTTGATTTATTTTTAGATATTTGTCTTGGCTATAGTTAGAGGTATGTCCTAATCAGATATTTATACTTTTTTGGATAGAGGTTTTGTGGTACTGTTATGGGTTGTATAGGTGAGATCAGTATTGGTGTTAGCCTTAATATTGGAATTGGAATTAGGGCTAACATCATTGGACATAATTTCTTAATTTTCCATCATATTTCATTTTGGGATTAATCATATTATGTATTAGAACTTAATTGGTTATGGCCTGGTCTATGGCCCTTGTTTTGGTATTGATTTAGTATGGTGGGACAGTTGATATAGTTTGGTTGGACTTGGTTAGGTCGGTCACGATTGCGATCCTATCCCAAAGTCTTCTTGTGTGCGGTTACACTATTTTATTATATGCTAAAAATTTAGCCAACTCAGGGCAGGCATTTGGAGGTTGGGATAGGTAACTTAGGTGGTCTCCGATCTTGATCGGACTTGGGATGCCCATTACAACAAGGCCACTAGGTAGGTTGTGTCAAGTTTGTATCAGAGCTAGGTTCATGGTCTATTAGGACTCCACAAATCCATGCCGAGTAGAATCTCTTTTTGGGGTGTGTAGCGCACCACACTCATAAGAGAGAGGCTATAAGTCATTTAGGAATGCTTCACTTTCTTGGTATTTTATTTTCAAGCTTGGAGTCTTAGTCCTAGAATCTTCTGTAATCCTTGTTTGTTCATCTTTCTGATTATGCCTCATAGATATGGAACAGAAGGAAATTCTTTTGTCCCATCTAGTGAAAATATTGATGGGGTAAGTCCTACGTCTAGAGTTTTTCTTCGATCTTAGGGTCTTATCCCTGATAGTTCTGGACTTTCTCTGGTTACTACTAGTTCTCCTTAGGGTAAGGTGACTAATGCATAATTTTGTCATTTCATTCATACTATTGCTTAGTTAGTTGCTACTCAGGCTGAGAGGGATGTATCTGGTGGGTTGTCTGCTATGGCCACAAGGGTTGGTTACTTTATGAAATTGAATCCTTCTACTTTTATTGGTGTGAAGGTAGAGAAGTATCCTCAGGATTTCTTGGATAATATGGAGAAGATATTAAGGGTGATATTGGCTACTAATGTAGAAGGTGTTAATTTTACAACTTATCAGCTCAAAGATATTGCATAATAATAGTACGAAGAGTGGGATAGAGATAGAAGAGATATGGAGAGTCATCCTTATGGGATGTATTCTATGGTGCTTTACTAGATCATTTCTTTTTTCAAGAGATTAGGAAAGCAAAGATAAGGGAGTTTGTTAATCTTATACAAGGGAGAATATCTGTCAAGGAATATGCCTTGAAATTTCATCAGCTGTCAAGGTATTCTCCTAATTTTATGGCTGACATAAGAAAGAGAATGAGAAAGTTCATTTCAAGGTTGAATAGGGATTTGATCTTAGAAAGAAAGACTGCCTTACTGATTAAAGATATGGATATTCTGGGTTAACTATTCATATGCAGCAGGTAGATGATGAGAAGAGGAAAAAGGCAGAGTTTAGAGATCGATAGGGCAATTATAACAAGTTTTCTAATTAGGGAGGTGCTTAGTCTTAGGGTGGTCAGGATGGCATCAAATAGCAAAAAAAAAGTGGGGGAGTTCTGTGTCCTTATCTACTGCTAGTTCTCCTTATCCGAAGTAATTGGGTGACAGGCGTCATCAGGGTGGTGATAATTTTTAGGCACAGGATGCCCAATCTCAGGTGAGTGTGGGTCAGTCAGTTTTTTCATGCCCCCTTTTCTAGTTTTGTAGTCGTCCTCATCAGGGTTATTATGATGAAGGGAAGGATAAATGCTTTAAGTATGGCCAGACAGTCCATTGTCTTAGGGATCATCTAGTTAATAAGGTTTCTACGGGAGAAAATAATGTACTAATGGCTTCATTTTCTGCTCCTACACTTGGTGTTGCTGCGTCTATTTATATTACTGCTCTTGGTTCTAGTGCTGGCCAAAATTGGTTATATGCTCTTACATCTCGATAAGAATCTGAAGCATTAACTGATGTCGTTACTGGTATGTTACAACTCTTCTCTCGTGACATATATTATTTTCTTAATCCAAGGTCCACTCTCTCCTATGTGACTCTTTATGTGGCTGTATCTTTTGGTTTAGATTCGAAACTTATTTCAGATCCTTTTTCTATTTCTATCCTAGTGGTGACTCGGTTATTTCTAAAAGAGTCTATAGGGGATGTGTGGTATCTGTTAGTGGAAAGCAGACCTTGGTGGATTTATTTGAGTTGGGTATGATGGATTTTAACATTATGCTGGGGATGGATTGGTTACACTCTTTTTATGTGTCCTTGGATTATCGGACCCATAAGCTTGTCTTTAGGTTTCTTGGTGAACCAATTTTAGAGTGGGAGGGCAGTTCCTTAGCTCTTAGGGGGAGGTTTATTTCTTATCTTAGTTCTCGGAGGTTAATCTCTAAAGGTTGTCTTTATTTGGTCTGGGTTACAGATTCTAACTCAAAGGGACCATTTTTTATTCGCTTCTTGTAGTAAATGAGTTTCCTGAGGTCTTCCCGGATGATCTTCCTAGTGTTCCTCCGGATAGGGACATAGAGTTTGATATTGACTTGGTTCTAGATACTCGTCCAATTTCTATTACTCTGTATAGAATAGCTCTAGCTGAGTTGAAAGAACATAAGAAGCAACTTAATGATCTTCTGGATAAGGAGTTTATTTATCCTAGTGTATCCTCGTAGGGTGCACCAATGTACTTCATGTTTAAGAAGGATGGTTCCCTTTTGATATGCATTGACTCTAGGCAGTTGAGGTGACGGTCAAGAATAAGTATCCCCTTCCAAGAATAGATGACTTGTTTAATCAGTTGCAAGGTGCCAAGTTTTTTTCTAAGATAGATCTTTGGTCTGGGTATCATCAGCTTAAGATTATGGAAGTGGGTATTCCTAAAATAGATTTTTGTACTCGGTATGGGCACTTTGAATTCTTGGTAATGTCATTTGGATTAACTATTATCCCAGCGATATTTATGGATTTGATGAACAAGTTTTTTATTTCTTATATCTCTTTATCATTGTGTTTATTAATGATATTCTGGTATATTCTAAAAGTGAGGTGGATCATGCTAATCACCTCCGTATTGTATTGCAGACCTTGAAGGAAAAATAGTTGTATGCCAAGTTCTCCAAGTATGAGTTTTGGTTGAATGCTGTGACTTTTCTTGGTCATATTATTTCTACCAAGGGGATTATGGTGGATCCATAAAAGATGGCTATGGATAAGAGGTGGCCTATACCCATGACTCCAACCGATATCTAGATCTTTTTAGGTTTGGCTGGGTAATATTGGCAGTTTGTGGAGAGCTTTTCGACGATAGATGCTCCTTTAACTAAGTTAACTTTGAAGAAGGTTAAGTTTTCTTGGTCGGATGCTTGTGAGGGGAGGTCCTTGTTGTGTGTTGATGTAGCATGGGAAGGTAATTGCCTATGTTTCCAGGTAGGTGAAAGTACATGAGAGGAATTATCCTACTCAGGATTTATAGCTATTAGAGGTGGTTTTTGCCTTGAAAATATGGTAGCATTATTTGTTTGGAGTGCACGCAGACATCTTTTCTGATCACAAGAGTCTATAGTATGTGTTCACTTAGAAGGAGCTCAATCTCAGGCAAAGGTGATAGTTGGAGCTTCTCAAGGACTACGATATGAGTCTTCAATGGGGAGTTTGGCTTATATGGAGGAAGAAAAATGGGAATCGGTGAAAGATATTCATAGATTGGTTAATCTTGGAGTTTGCCTCTTGGACTCCAAGGATGGAGGTATAATGGTATAAGAAGTGGTTCAATCATCTCTTGGTACAGAAATCAAGGAGAAGCAAGTTCTAGATCCTATCTTGATAAAAATCACAAGTGATATGGGTATGCAAAAAGTAATGTTGTTTGACATCAATAGCGACTGTACTTTATGATACCAAGAGAGGTTGTGTGTTCCTGATGTTGGTGATTTGCGGCTAAGGATTTTGGTTGAGGCGATGAGTCGCGCTATGTAGTTCATCTCGATTCCACGAAGATGTATCATGATCTCAAGGAGATGTATTGGTAGAACAGTATGAAGAGGGATGTGGCTGATTTTGTGGCTAAGTGCTTGGTGTGTCAATAAGTTAATGTTGAGAACATGAGTTCTGGTGGGTTGTATTAGGAGATTGTTTCGCCCGAATAGAATATGATTTAATTTTGGTCATCGTGGATAAAATGACAAAGTCTGCTCACTTTTTGCCAGTGAGGACTACATTCTTGGTAGAGGATTATGCAAAGTTATATCTTCAGGATATTGTGAAGATGCATGGGGTGCCTGTTTCAATTATTTCTGATCGTAGCACCCAATTTGCATCTTAATTCTAGCAGACTTTTTAGAAGGGATTGGGTACTTAGGTGAGTCTGAGTACTGCTTTTCTTCCTTAAATGAATGGACAAGCAGGGAGAACTATTTAGACATTTGAGGATATGCTTTAGGCTTATGTGATTAATTATGGAGGCAGTTGGGTTGAGCATCTACCTTTGGTTGAGTTTGCTTAAAACAATAGGTATCATTCTAGTATTGATATAGCTCCTTTTGAGGCATTGTATGGTAGGAGGTTTTGATCTCTTATTTGTTGGTTTGAGATTGGGGAGGTAGATATGTTTGGTCCTGACTTGGTTTATCAAGATATGGAGAAGGTGAAGGTGATTCAGGATAGGCTTAAAGCTGCACAAAGTCTCTAGAAGTTCTATGTAGATGTAAGGCGTAGAGACTTGGAGTTTGAAGTTATTGATAAGGTTTCATCAAGGTATCTCCCATAAAGGGAGTAGTGTGGTTTGGTAAAAAGGGGAAGATCATTCCTCAATATATTGGTCCTTATGTAGGTTTGTGGAGGGTTGGAAATATTTCTTATGAATTAGAGTTGCCTTTAAGCTTGAGATCGGTTTATTTGGTATTTTATGTCTCCATGTTGAGGAAGTGTCTTGGTGATACTTCTTCGACTGTTCCTTAGGAGGGGTTGGGTATCTCGGACTCTCTGTCTTATGAAGAGGTCCCGATTGAGGTCTTGGATAGGCAGGTTCACTAACCGAGGACAAAGGATATGACTTTGGTTAAGGTTCTGTGGCAGAACTATAAGGAGGAAGAAGCTATATGGGAAGCGGAGGAGGACATAAACTCCAAGTATCCATATATATTTTCTTCTCCTGGTATTCATGTGGAAGGTATGTGTCTTAAACCCATTTTATTTTTTGAGTTTATTAAAGTAAAGATTAATATCTCTCCCGCTTTGTTTTCAAACTTTGTTAAAGGTTGGGAATATATTGATAATGCAAATGACTCGTGTATGTGGTTACACCTACCTTGTCTGTCATTTGGGGACGAATGTTCCTAGTGGGGGAGAATGAAACACCCTGGTTTCTGTACCTTAGAAAATTTCCTAGAATTTTGATCTCTAGACATAATACAACTCGAGGGTATGAGCCGTATGTTAGGCTATGAATGGTATAGTCCAACTATATGCTGACCAGTGTTAGTTGGTGGGATGGATTTTTGTTACTGGAATAGATAAGACTTGGTGGTACAAGTCGTATGGTCGGATACAGATTGTTTGGTTTCTTTACTTAACCTTAGACTTGGTAACCTAGGTTGGATCTGAGTATGAGTGGCTCATCGTGCCGTAATCCAGGGTACGAGTCATACCCAGAACTCGTATAGTAGCTAGTGTTCAAACCTCCTGTGATTCTATCTTGCCAGGGATACGGGTGAAGGGTACAGATCGTATGCTGTCCATACGATTGGGTAGGATGAGTCATACACTGGACAGTATTGGTACTAAGGGTTGAGGCTTAGGATACGACTGGTGGGTACGACTCGTATTGGAAGGTATGACTCATGAGGGTCAGTCATACCTAGGAGTATTCTGGATATTTTTTGATTATCCTAATAAGTTCCCATGGCTTCTAACTCTCTTGGGAGGTTATTTACCCTATTATTCTACTCATTAACACTTAGAAACTTTTCCTAAACACTCTATAATTCTCTCAAGAGCTTTTGGGAAAGAAATCTAGGGTTTCAATTAGAGGACTAATTTAGGGATAATGTTGATGGTTTCTCTCCGTCTACTTTGTCAATTAAGGCATGTTTTCTTCCCTCATTGTTAGTTCTGAATAAAGGCATGGTTTTATATAATGTTTTTACGATTTAATTATTGTATGGTTTTGGGTTTTCAAATATTATTTGGGGGTTTTGGTTATAAATGCTTGGTTATGATTTTTCCATGTTTTAATTATGCTTTTATATGCATTAATGGTGGTTTTGTATAATTGGTTGCATGGGAATGGTTCTTTGGTAATGGACTTGGGTTTTGGAAATACTATGGGCCCAATGTGTTTGATAAAATGCCTTAAACAATGTTTTTATTATAATATTGGTTTTTCAATGGAACTTATGCATGGTTTAAACTTGGTAATGGAACACAAAATGGTATGAATGGTTTAAATGGTTTTAAATGGATTGGAAAGGCCTTGGTGGCCATGGATTTGTTATTTGGAAATCATGTGGGGTACATGGAATCCCCTAACGTTTGGCTAAGGATAATACTTACAAGTTATTATTGGTATGACGATACCACTATTAATGGCCTTGGTTAATAAATATTAAATGTATTGGTTAGTTTATTATTAATGGTTTTAATTGGGAGATAATGGCGGGGTGTGTTGTAAATCCATGGAAGATAGAGGTCTCGGGGGGACCAAAACTGGAAACTCATATTTGCCGATATGAGGTTAGTCTTGGTGATCGTGTGCATGATGTCACAGTTTTTATTTAGGGGATGTACTAGTCATTGCAGGTTTTCTTCCCTGGTCGTGCAGCTTTATGAACTGGGCCCTTTCTACGGGAGGAGCTGAACCTATATAGCCTGTGGGTAGTTTAGGATGACAAAGCTACACAGCCCAGGTATAGTTTTTAATAGCATGCTAAACCTGATTCCCTTTCATGGCATGGTTATATATATATATGTATGGTTGTGTGTATATGGATGGTTTTACTTGGTTTTATAAATGACATTATTGTATACTTATCCTGAGTTCATGCTAGCGATCACTCCCATGCATTGTATTTTTTTCACTCTAATAGTTATCTTAGCAGTTGCAAGTGTTAGGATCCCACCTAGATTATTGCTACTTACTCCAAAAGAGGAGTTGTGACTAGAAAAAATAATGACAACAGTAATTTAAAGCTTAGCTGTCAATCCATGCTACTAGGTATTATCTAAATAAGATGGTCAACTTTCATCTTATAACTAAAGACTCAAAAGGTAATAGTTAACTAGGATCAAGATAAGGGTTAGTAAGGCGACATCCTAAGACTCAAAAGGTAAAGGGTGAAATCTGTCAGCTCATCCAAAAGATTGTTGATGGTACATAACTTATCGATTCTGTATGCAAGGTATCAGGTTGGTTCAATAAAGAATGATAAGCCAACAGAGTTGAGAAGCATGGGGAACACAATCCTAGTGTTCACCTATGACTGATTACAACCGAAGTTAATATTCGCTACTTGTTAGATATTGCTACTCAAAACCCCCATTTAATTTTACAGTTCTTCCTATTGATTACTATAATTGAGAGAAACGATTCCATGTATTCCCTTGGGACTTGACCCTAAACTTTATTGGGTTACTATATTTGGTAGCGACTGCATCATCTTCAGAGTAGAGGTTTAGTTTAGGCGTCACTAGTTCTCCCACCCCGTATGACTAAACCCTATTTTTCCTCAAGTCTTCCATGAAGATCTACCAGTAAAAAAATTGAACCCCTCTATTAATGATTTGTACGAAGAGGATTGGGTTGCTAAGAGAT
Source organism: Capsicum annuum (assembly GCF_002878395.1). Lineage (NCBI taxonomy): Eukaryota > Viridiplantae > Streptophyta > Magnoliopsida > Solanales > Solanaceae > Capsicum > Capsicum annuum. The sequence goes on from NC_061122.1 coordinate 60,441,625, forward strand.
TGATATTGCTATCAAATGACTGTAAGGAGAATTATTTTGGTCTGGAGAAGCAAGTAGTTGGTGATAAAATTGGAGATACATCACCTAAGGCTAATAAGGCCATTGGTTCATTTATTCCTCCCTGAAATAAAGAAGAGGAGATTGATGAGAATGACTTACCTTCAAGGTGGTCAGTACAAAGGCAAAAAGGTAGCAAAGAAAAAAAAAGGTAGATGAGACAAGAAAAATAACTAAGAAATATACTACGAGGAGTGTTGAAAAAAAGTTTATGGGGGTTGATATAAAGGAAAATAAGTCGACAATTGTTAAAAGAAAGAGGTTGAAAAATGGGACTATAGTTGATGAGGAAAATGTCGAAGTGGTTGATATTGGAGAGGGTGTTGATGAGATTTACACTAATGTTGCTGTTGCAATAGAAAAAAGGAGAAAAGTAGTTATATATAAAGGAAAGACCAGGTCCTCTCCAACAAAATCAAAGAGTCCAACTGGTATGCAACAAAAACATACAGTTGTGAAGAAGGAGAAAGTAAATATAGGACCTGGTCCTAAGAAGAGGAAAGTGACCAAAAAAGTACCTGCCAGCGGCTCTAAAAGGAGAAAGGTAGATGAAGTTGAGAAGAGTGTGACCAGAGAAGAAAAAACTGAGTCCTTGAGAACTCAAAAAGTGTTGGCTGGGAGAGTCTTTGACTCTAGAATTTTTGAAAAACCTGATATGGTGGAATTATTTAAGTATGTTAGGCATTAGGGATGGTTGAAAATCCTAGAGGAAACAGTTCCTTCTATTTTTAAGGTGAAGTGAGAGAGATTTATTATACTATCAAGTTCTCTAATAATATGATGAGTTTGATTGGCTTGGTCTAGGGGAAGAAACTAAAATTGGATGAAGAGATTCTTGGGAAAATTCTGGATGTTCCCATTATTGGTGTTGAGACTATTTTAAAAAACAATCCTCAACAAAGTTCATGATGGATGCTTCAAAGGTAGAGGCAACATCTGTGGCTGGTGTGAGAAAGGAATTTCTCAAAAGTGAGTTTCAACTAGTGTTTGAATTTGTCAACAAGGTAGTGTTGCTAAGATATAAAAAGAGGTCAATATCTTCTATTGTTGATTTATATGTGATTTAGTACTTCAACAAGTTTGAACTGATCAGGCTACGTGCTTGATGTTGGAGCTTATGTATAAGGTTATCTATGTGAAGAAAGGAAAACATGGTATGCCTTATTATTATTTCCTAAATAGAGTATTTGATCACTTTGGGGTTGTAGGTGAAAAGGAGACTCCTGGAACTGTAAAGAAGATGTTCACTCTGATAACTTTAATTGACAATGAATGTGTAAAAGGGAAGGTGGTGTAACGCCCTGGAAAATGGGTCCCGGAGCTCACACGGTTCTTGAGGCTATGAGTAGCCCCAAGCTAACCCTTTGAGCCATTTTCATTCAGTTCAACACAAATCAACGGGGTTTCCATAAATAACCCTCAAATATCAATAGAGTAATCATCATCCAAGAATAAGAGAATTTCAGAAAGATAACAAAATACGACTTATTAGTCAACTCCCAACATCTATACTAGTGTGACAAGCCTCTAAGAAAATCAATAAAACCAGCGAGCCATTGAGACATCCCAACTGACTCATACACAGTTATCAAATGTAAACAATTCCATGAAACCAACATCAGACATCACATTGTCAAAACATGAGGACTCATCACAACAGAGGATGTAGAACAGCATGCCTGAAGAATCACTGTCGAACCTAGAACTGTGCACCTGAACCTATATTCCAAGAAAATGCAGACCATATCCAAAGATGTGGGTTAGTACCATGGAAAGAAACCGAGTATATGGGGGTGTATGCAGTTGTATAAACATCATCATCATAAATATTTATAAGAAATATGCAGGATGTATGAAAGACTCACATAGCTCGAAGAAAATCATCATAATCATGAGAGGATGAAATAAGTACAATAACACATGTGAGTCATCAAATAATTTGTCAATCACTTTCAGTTCATCAA